>NC_135235.1:673413923-673713923 GCF_051348905.1 Ranitomeya variabilis | reverse complement strand
TTGCTGTGCAAAAATTTTAATATGCACTGCTTCCCCCTGCCCATCATCCCACCCAATTCTCGGCAACAGCTACAATGCTGAGAGGTATGTGCGGATGATGGGCAGCGGGAAGCAGTGCATATTAAAAAATGTTCACAGCGGACACACGTTATTACACCACAGCCGATACTGCAGCCTGCTCCTGGCTCCGGTGACCCACTCCACCGATGCAGCCCCCAACCGCCAGTACCGTACATCTGGATGGAATGACTGCATTTTCCTAGTGGCTGTTTAATATGCTCTGTTCTTCTCACCTATCATCCCACCCACTTCTTGATGCTGGCTTCAGTGCTGAGAGGTGACAGTAGGAGGGAGGAGTGCATATTCAGTTTTCTTATACAGCGGGTACATGTGATCACCGGCAGCCACTGATGCAGCATGCTCCTGCCTCTGTTGACCCGCTATGCCGACATGGCCCACCCCCTCCCACAGCCACAGCCACTGCTAGGTACTGTCCACCCGGACTATAAGATGCACTTCCAAGCTCCCCAAAATTTTGTCTAAAAAATGCATCTTAAAGTTCCAAAAATATGATATAAAAACTGTTGGAGGAAAATAACCCAATAGGGTTTTATGCGAGATTAAGCAGTCAATGCAAGGTAAAAGCACTCACCAGACGTAGCTTAAGACAAGTATTGGAGCGATTCGCTGCCACAGATCCACGGATCCGCGAGGGACCGGCCGTTAAGAATACTATGTAGGAGAACGTGGTCAAATTCAGAGCTGCTGAATCATGTAGTCCAAAGGTATTATTAAAAGTGGTCTTTATTCAACGCGTTTCTGAGTTTCAAAGAACTTCTTCATCAGGAAATACCACATAAAAATGTGATCACGTTCTTCTACATTGTAAAAATATGGTATAATGACACTGATAAAAATGTATTTTTATGTGTCCCACCTCTGAAAAAAACTTCATGTTGATGGGAAAACACTGCTAGCATCTTTACACGCCTTTTTCACCAAACAGTTGTCTCACATCAGCAAATGTCCTTTATCATGGTAGAGAAAATTAAGACAAGGAACTTGGTAATGGCATTGTGATTGTCCATTGCCTAGTTCACCAAATTGATTCATTTTTCTAATTCCTTATAGACTTCTCATTTCCACGGGAATGACCACCCTACAACCCAGCATCAATGTCCATGCTTTCATGTACTCTCCTGGTGCCAGCTACCAGAGCCGAGAGATATTTTATTATAATGTGAAAGAATAAACCCTGGTGCTGTATTGCAGGGTGGTCTGTAACCATGGCAATGAGAAGTATATCCTGCAATAGCAAGATGATTCAACCACAACAAGGGATCAATCTGGACAATCACAATACTTTAGTAAAAGCCTTTTAGTAGCATTTGCCACATGATAAATGGCTGAAGGGAACAAAACACTTTTAACCTGCAAGTTAGGACTTTGATGCAATGAAAACCCCTCCTTCGGTGTTGTTGCACCAAATCTCCATTCATTGATGTGGGTGTCCCATCATCCCTGACTGCTTTGATTGACAGCTAAGCAAGGGCAAAGCAGCCAAGTAGGGCAAAGCAGCAGAAAGGAGCAACAAGAGCAATGGTGAAGTGCTGACTAAATAAATGGACTTGTTATAATGTTAATAAAAAGCATTATAACTAGGAACCTGAGCCTGAGATCAGCAAACAGAAAGCAGCATTTCAATCAGGGGTCTATGTAAGCCATTTGATATGATGGTCACTGCTGACAAATTCTCTCTAAGCATAGTACTTACCAAGTTGGAGAAATGATCTACATTTGCAGCTGATGAGCATGCCCCAAATGGAAGACTTGGAAGAGCAGCATTAGTGGAAATGTCTTATGAAAGAAAGAAAAGCGATTAAATTATGTTCAATGTAAAACAATTTATTTTTCCATAAGTATTTTATATAAGTATATTTATTTGTGAAAATGCATACCTTGAGAAAAGATGGTTTGGCATCATCATTTTAAGGGTATTGTTTCTTTTTTACATTTTTGGATTTTCCTTGAAGGCAATTCTGCATTTCTTCAAATATCAAAGCTGCTTCTTTAAAAATAGAAAATATTATTTGTAGATCCAAGACATATTAGTAGCTCTAACCATGTAAAAAACATAACATTTACACACTCTTTGTTTGACACATTTTCTGTTATGGTTATGCTTACATCTTTGACAGCCATACCATTTACTTGTGTTTGGTTATGAAAATAAATGTAGGACTTTTTTGATATATGTGTGGGCTTTATTTTTATATCAAGGAGTAGGTTTGTGTTTATTTTGAAGATAAAAAAGGAAAGAAAAGACTGGTTTTCACATTGATTAGGTTTAAATGCTTTATAAAATTATGTGGCTTTTATATGAAAAGTATTTTGATATCTATATATATAAGAGGCATCGTGATTACTCGCTAATCCCACCCCCTGCATAGTGGCTCCGCCCCCACACATCACCACACATAATACCGCCCCCCACCCCATTACCACACACAATCCCGCCCATCCACCACATTACCACACATACTCCCGCCCCCCACCACATTACCACACACAATCCTGCCCCCCCACCACATTACCACACACAATCCCACCCCCACCACATTACCACACACAATCCCGCCCCCCCACCATATTACCACACATAATCCCGCCCCCCACCACATTACCACACATAATCCCGCCCCCCACCACATTACCACACATAATCACGCCCCCCACAACATTACCACACACAATACCGCCCCCCCACCACATTACCACACACAATCCCGCCCCCCACCACATTACCACACACAATCCTGCCCCCCACCACATTACCACACACAATCCCGCCCCCCACATTACCATACACAATCCCGCCCCCCACCACATTACCACACAATCCCGCCCCCCACCACATTACCATACACAATCCCGCCCCCCACATTACCACACATAATCCCGCCCCCACCACATTACCACACATAACCCTGCCCCCACCACATTACCATACATAATCCCACCCCCACCACATTACCACACATAATCCTGCCCCCCACCACATTACCACACATAATCCCGCCCCCCCACCACATTACCACACATAATCACACCCCCCCACCACATTACCACACACAATCCTGCCCCCCCCCACATTACCACACACAATCCCGCACCCTCACCACATTACCACAAACACTCCCGCCCCCCACCACATTACCACAAACACTCCCACCCCCCACCACATTACCACACAAAATCCCACCCCCCACATTACCACACATAATCCTGCTGTCATGTCGGACGCTGTTCAGACCAGGTCGTTCGACAGAGAGCGGTAATTCCGCTTTTGACCACTATTTGCTCATTGGCGTCGGCTAGATTTTATCTAGCTGTTCCGGGGTTAATTTACCTGATCCTCGGATTGGAAGCTGGGCCATGCCCATTGCCTTTAAATAGTTCTCCTGATCATTGGGCGTCGCCGATTATAGCTTCTGTCTTGTGTGTTGTTATCTTGGTCCGGAGTGGAGAGCTGGTTGTTGGAGATTCGTTGCTGGTGGTGTATTTTCCTTAGTCTTATTTACTCCTTCCTATATTTGTATTTATTTTGCCCTGCACATTTATCGTGTACCTAGATGACATCCTCATATATTCTTGCGACCGTGATGCTCATTTAAATCATGTCAGGCAGGTGTTACAGCTTCTCAGAGAGAATAAGCTGTATGCTAAACTTGAGAAATGTGTATTTTCTGTTCAACAGTTGCCTTTCTTGGGTTATATTGTGTCTGCTTCTGGTTTTCAAATGGACGCTGCTAAGGTGCAAGCGGTGCTGCATTGGGAACGTCCTGATAACCTGAAAGCACTTCAGCGGTTCCTTGGGTTTTCTAACTACTATAGGAAATTTATCAAGGATTTTTCCATCATTGCTAAACCGCTAACTGACATGACTAAAAAGGGTACCAATTTCTCCGTTTGAGTTTCTGAAGAACAGTTTTGTTTCACCCCCCATTCTTGTGCAGCCAGACGTATCAAAACCCTTTGTTGTGGAAGTCGATGCGTCTGAGGTTGGTGTGGGGGCGGTACTATCTCAAGGCTCATCTTTGAGTGGTTTGTGTCCGTGCGCCTATTTCTCCAAGAAACTGTCGTCCGCCGAACGTAACTACGATATCGGCAACAGGGAGTTGTTGGCAATCAAGTTGGCCTTTGAGGAATGGCGACACTTCTTGGAGGGGTCGGTTCATCAGGTTACTGTTATTACCGATCATAAGAATCTGCTGTATTTGGAGTCAGCCAAGCGTCTGTCCCCCAGGCAGGCTCGTTGGGCATTGTTTTTCACGCGGTTCAATTTTGTTGTCACTTACAGACCGGGGTCTAAAAACTCTAAGGCGGATGCTCTGTCCAGGTGTTTTCCGGGGGGTGAACCTCGGGAAGATCCAGTACCCATCCTCCAAAAGGATGTTGTGGTTTTGGCTCTCACTACCGAGGTTGAGGCTGAGATTGCCGAGGCTCAGGAGGAGGTACCATCTGAGCTTCCCATCAACAAATCTTTTGTACCACTTCATCTCCGCTTAAAGGTTTTGGCGGAGCATCATGATGCTGTCCTGGCTGGCCACCCAGGGGTTAGAGGTACCTTGGAGTTGGTGTCACGTCGGTTTTGGTGGCCCAAGATCTGACAGGACGTGGTCTCATACGTGTCAGCTTGTACCACGTGCGCTAGGGCTAAGACACCCCGCTCCCGTCCTGTTGGCACACTACTTCCTCTTGAAGTACCTAGTAAGCCATGGACGGAAATCTCCATGGATTTCATCACTGATTTGCCCTCATCAGCTGGGAACACGGTCATCTTGGTGATTGTTGATCGGTTTTCTAAAATGTCGCACTTTGTGTCTTTGCCTTCGTTGCCTAACGCTAAGACTCTGTCTCAGGTATTTGTGCAGGAGGTGGTCAGACTTCATGGGGTTCTGTCTGACATCGTGTCTGATAGGGGGTCTCAGTTTGTGGCAAAATTTTGGAAAGCATTTTGCTCACGGCTGGGGATCAAGTTGTCTCATTCTTCGGCGTTCCATCCTCAGTCAAACGGTCAGACTGAGCGTATGAACCAAAATTTGCAACAGTACTTACGCTGCTTTGTCTCTGATAACCAGGAGGAGTGGTCTACCTTTCTTCCTTTGGCTGAGTTTGCCATCAATAATCACCGCCAGGAGTCGTCTGGGGAGTCTCCGTTTTTTTGTGTTTACGGGCTACATCCTCAATTTTGTACCTTGAGTCAGAGGGACTCTTCTGGCGTTCCGGAGGAGGATCAGTTAGGAGCACAATTGTCATCAGTCTGGAGGAGAGTTAAACAGCGCCTGTTGAGTGTGGGTGATAGGTACAAACGTGTGGCTGACAGTAGGCGTGTGCCAGGTCCGGACCTGAGTGTGGATGACTGGGTGTGGTTATCCACTAAAAACATAAGACTCAAAATACCATCCCTTAAATTGGGTCCACGGTTTATTGGTCCATTTAGGGTCACCGCCGTCATTAACCCAGTAGCTTACCGATTGGAGCTCCCTACGGTGTATAAGATACACAACGTGTTCCACAGGTCTCTTCTAAAGAAGGTGGTGGGTTCTGTGGACGCGGCGCCTATGCCACCTCCAGTCTTGGTGGATGGTAATTTGGAGTTTGAAGTCTCCAAGGTGGTTGACTCTCATGTAGTGCGTCGCACTTTACAGTACTTGGTACACTGGCATGGTTATGGGCCTGAGGAGAGGTCCTGGGTACCAGCCTCGGATATTCATGCGGATCGGCTCGTCAGGTTTTTTCATCGTCGCCATCCAGACAAGCCGGGTCCTATAAGCCGTGAGGGCCCTGGGGTCCCTCGTAGAAGGCGGGGTACTGTCATGTCGGACGCTGTTCAGACCAGGTCATTCGACAGACAGCGGTAATTCCGCTTTTGACCACTATTTGCTCATTGGCGTCGGCTAGATTTTATCTAGCTGTTCCGGGGTTAATTTACCTGATCCTCGGATTGGAAGCTTGGCCATTCCCATTGCCTTTAAATAGTTCTCCTGATCATTGGGCGTCACTGATTATAGCTTCTGTCTTGTGCGTTGTTATCTTGGTCCGGAGTGGAGAGCTGGTTGTTGGAGATTCATTGCTGGTGGTGTATTTTTCTTAGTCTTATTTACTCCTTCTTATATTTGTATTTATTTTGCCCTGTACATTTATAGTGTATTCCTGAGTGACTGCGGCGTGGTGTATATTTTCCTTTATCCTTGTCTGTGCTAATTGTGGGTATTGGTGTATTACCTCTTCACTGGGTGGTGGGCGGTTGGTTTCAGCCTAGGGTTGAAACAGGAGACAGGGCGAGGGTCGAGGCCTGGACATGCACACCATCAGTGTAAACTCTAGGTAGAGGGTCAGTCAGGATTTCCCTAGTCTGAGGGAAATTGCAGGGGCCCGGGTTATTAGCTCTCGCTCACCTAGTCTCCCCGTGACACCCGCCCCCCAACATTACCATACGAGGCTCTGCCCCCACACATTACCACACGAGGCTCCGTCCCCACACTTTACCACACGAGGCTCCGTCCCCACACATTACCACACAAATCCAGTTTGCTTTTGATTTTACACTGTGAATAAAATGTATTAGTATTATTCCGATTTTTAATTATTATTATTGTTATTAACTTCATTTTAAGTTAATTTACCACCTGCGTAAGAGCTATTGAATGTTGTCATTATTTACTTTAGTTTAATCACTAGCAGCATTAATTAGATAGCAATGAGCGTGCCGAGCGTTAGCTGGCTGGAAACAGCTAGTAAAATATATATGTGTAACTGTAAATGAGGTCAGAACAAGACAATATGTTATGTCCTTCGTAAGGTCTTAGCTCTCATGTTGTTTCTTCTGTTACTGAGGCTACTATATCTTTTTCAATTATGGGGCAATACAGTTTCCAAGTGCTTCACAAGTGAGTTTGAGCAGATCCCAGACCCCAGCAGTCACATTATCCCTAATACCAGAGTAGAAGGCAGCAGTGTTACCTGAGCTGTATATACAATGCTCATTGATCACTATTTCTAGATTGCTGTAGAAAACAGGAAAAGTTAAAAGACCTTTCTGCTTTCTCTATGGGCAGCTTAATAAGTGAGCAACGTCCTGTGTGCAAGGACGTCCTGCAGGAATGTCCTTGCAGAAATCTTACAGATGATGACTGCAAGGAAACTTACAGTCTACGGGCTACAAATGGGTTAATGTGGCACAGACCTTGTGTAGGTCAACAAGGATTGTATATACTTGTACAGTGGAGACCAGGCTCAGAAAAATATGCAGATAATGTGCGAGGAAATGTACTTGTGATCATGATATTAGAAAATGCAAATAGAAATATTGTATTTCAGCAATGAGAATTTGTTAAATTAGTTAACAAAAGTGCTGCCACAGGGCCGAGGGGTACCCGGTACCGGGCCTCTGAGTCTCTGCTCTGGGGTTGTCACGGTGGCTAGACCCGGTCCGTGACCCTGCTGAGGGGCGTACAGTGATAGATGTAGATAGTGGTGGTGGTGCGGTGCAGTAAATAACGAGGACACCAGGTTGCAGTCTCTTTACCTCTTTACTGAAGGTCTCTGGGTCCTCAGTCCGGAATACGGTTCACCAGGCTGCGCAAGTCCGGCCGGTCTGATGGCACCTCCAGAGTTCTCCTTGCAGGTGGAAATCTGTGCCTTCCTGCTAGCGCTATGTGTTGTGGTCCTCCCCTGCTGTGCTTACGGGATAGTCCCCACAACTGTTGTGTCTGTTTCTCGTGTTCCCTCACAACAACTCGATTAGATGATGTTCTGCTAATCCTCCGTCCCTCCCGGTGTTATGGTTGGGACGCACCCGTATGACGGGTAGGCTCGGAGCTCTTCCGGGACCCTAGAGTCACCCCTCTCCACAGGTTGCCCCCCAAGTCTGCATAGGTGATTTAGGTGAGACAGCCCGCCTGTGACTGACTGTCCTGCCGTTGGTTTGAAGTATTGCTTGGAGCTAGATATATGAATACTTCCTCGGCGTTCCGGCCGCCGGTTGTGCGCCTCAGTAGGATGTTGCCTCGGTCTTACAGCATGACTCCTACTGGTATTCTCCTTCTTGCTTTGATCTCGTTTCTCACTCAGCACAATATAACTCGCTTCTGATCCTTTCTTAGGGCACCGCCGCTATGCTGAGCAGGCACGGTCCCGTGACGTTCTTTCTTGTTGCCAGGCCTCTGTCAGGGTCCCAAACCTGACAGGGACCCTACCGAATCTTCCCCACAACACCCCCTGCCACAAGGTGTTGCCTGGTTCCAACCCAGTCAGCTTTCTGAACTAACTTCCTGCCTGACCCCCAGTTTACCCACACGGTGAGGAGTGGCCTAATAAATAGCACCCTTAGCTCCCCCTGGAGGCCCGACTGTGAAATGTATTGGTGTATGTGATACCTGGTCAGATGAACTCCTTCGGTGCCAACAGACGTACCATAGCCCCCTTAGCGGCGGAGCCACAGTACTGCAACGACCAGGACTCTGGGGCGCTGCAAAAGCAGCACTCTAGCGTTTAGGGCTTTGTTTTCCGCACTGGAGTGGTGCTTTAAATCGAAGCCTCTGAGCACTGTCATATCCTCACCTACATTACCGACGCCGCTCCACTCAGTGACTTCAGAAGCTATGATGATTGTCTATGAGAGGCAGAAAAAGCCTCCCACTGAGATGTGATGAAAAGTTTTCACCGCAGACTGACCAGAGTGGTGGTGGAAAAAGAAGAAGTTGCTAGAAGGTGAGTATAATACAGGGCTTAGGCAACTTAGAATGAAAGCCCCACTATAGCGGTGGATTAAAGGAAAATGCTGGGGTGGTGCTTTAAGCAAATATGTGCAATGAAGCAAAACATGTGGACATTAGAGCTTAGACTAAAGAACAATATAATTACATTTAATATTACAAGGTAATTGGTCAGCAGGATAAATATTCAACAGTTTAAACTTCTTTATAAAAAGCATTTACTAATTAAAGTGTGCCTATCAGCAGTTTTATCGCATATAAGCTGTGGCCACCATTAGTAAGGCCTTATATACAGCATTATGAAATGTACATACATCCCCAGGCTGATCTTTATACTGTAAAAACAGCTTTTATTACACTCACCTGATGGTCGAGTCTGATGGCTCTTGCTGGTCTTGGTCCAGTGCCGCCTTTATTCTTGCTTTTCCTGTCATCTTTCTTGTGGATGACGCTTCTTTTGTCATCCACTCACTGGCCTTCATCGCGCTGCTGTGCACTTGCACTTTTATGTGCCCAGCTGAGGGCATAGCAAAGTGCATTAATGCATAGGTGGAGGCCTGCGTATTACCGTACTTTGCTGTGCACTAAGCAGGCCAGATAAAAGTGCAAGTGCACAGGAGCGCAATGGCAGAGACTGTGTGTGGGCGACACAGGACGCGTCACCCATAAAAAGCAGAAAAGAAGAACAGCATTCACAAGAAGAGAAGGGGTGCTGGGCCAAGACCAGCAACACTGAGTATAAGAAAAGCTGTTTTTGGCATTATACAGATCAGCCTGGGGACTTATTTACAGAATTCTAGAATGCCATATATAAGGTGATACTGGTGGTGGCCACAGCTTATAAGCCAGAAAACTGGTGAAATGTTCACTTTAATGTTGTTACTGTTTCCTATGTCAAAATGCGAATTCAGTTATCTACAGTGCTACAGTGTCTTTTAGGAATCCACCCACCAGCCACATGTTCCCGTAAGTGATCTTTCTAAATTAACTACAGTGTTTAAAAATAAATCTATTGAGGTCAAGTAGTGGCAGGAAATAGTTAAAAAATGCACCGGAGGTAAATCAGACTCTACAAAAGGCTACACACCGGGCACGGGAATGCAATCAGAGGCTTGCAAGTTTCCAATTCTATTTCAGTTAACAGTTTCTTGTTGCTATGTCTTATTTAAAGAGAACCTGTCAGCTGTTTTGTCATTTTGGCTTCAAGACTCGATTTAGAGTCTTAAGGCCTGAGATTATTCCTCATGAACAGATACAAATAAGTTAACCAAAGAAGGATAACAGAGAAATGATCCAATGCAGCGTTCAGAGAATAAATTCTACACAAATTCTTATTTGATTGAGAATTAGTTTAAGCAATAGACAAGTTTGGAGAGTTGTGATGTGGTTACTTTATTTACAAAGTATATATGATTGCCGAAATTTCTGCATCAAACTTGTATCTCCTGCCTGGAAAAACGCAATGCATTTTTTACATTTTATTGTAAAAAAATTTTTCATTTTCATGCATTTGGGGCGTAAAAACGCTGCCAAAACGCACCAATAACTGACCTGCTGCAGATTTATTTCTGCACCAAGTCTGCAAAGGAAGAAAAGCAATGTGTGGACAAGTCTACTGAGTTTTAATTGACTTTGTGCAGTTTGTGACAAAAATGCACTAAAAAAATAAATTGTGTGCATAGAGCCTGAGGGTATGTGGCCACATTCAGGATTGCAATAGGATTTGACGAAGGTAAAATCTGCACCAAATCTGCACCTGAGGTCACTGGCAGGTCACCTGCGTTTTTCATGCGTTTTTGGATGCGTTTTTTTATGCGGATTTGTGTGTGTTTTTGTAATGCTACGTTCACATTTGCGTTGTGCGCCGCAGCGTCGGCGCCGCAGCGCACAACGCAAACATAAACGCAGCAAAACGCATGCACAACGCTGCGTTTTGCGCCGCATGCGTCCTTTTTTTAATTGATTTTGGACGCAGCAAAAATGCAACTTGCTGCGTCCTCTGCGCCCGGACTCGGGCGCCGCAGCGACGCATGCGGCGCAAAACGCAAGTGCGACGCATGTCCATGCGCCCCCATGTTAAATATAGGGGCGCATGACGCATGCGGCGCCGCTGCGGCGCCCGCCGCTGCAGCGCCCGCCGCTAATGTGAACGTAGCATAAGCTCAATAAAGATACACCAAAAAAAAAGGGTGATGTCATTTCTTGTCCAACCTCTTCATTTACATACTCCATTGAAGAATAATGTTTACACACACAGACAGATAGATGATAGATAACAGATAGATCGATAGATAGATAGATGATAGATATGGGATAGATAGATAGATAGATAGATAGATAGATAGATAGATAGATAGATAGATAGATAGATAGATAATACATAGATCTATCGTATCTATCTATCGTATCTATCGTATCTATTATCTATCTATAAATATATCTATCGATAGATATATCTATAGATAGCTAGATAGATATATCGATAGATAGATAATAGATAGATAGATAATACCAAGCCCGATGTTTAGTATATCTATGTATCTATCGAAATATCTATCTATAAATATATCTATAGATAGATTATCCATCTATCTATATCATTATCTAAGGGGTACTTCTGTCTGTTTGTCTGTCTGTCTTTCTGTCTGTAACGGAAATCCCGAGTCACTGATTGTTCGTGACCGGCAGTCCGGCCGCGAATTGGCCCCTCCCTACTCCCCATCCCGGACCAACTTTTTTACTATTGATGCTGGCTAATTACCAGCACTTAGCCCCTCTCTTCCCACTCCCGTGTAGCGGTGGGATATGGGGTAATAAGGGGTTAATGTCACCTTGCTATTGTAAGGTGACATTAAGCCCGGTTAATAATGGAGAGGCGTCAGTAAGACGCCTATCCATTATTAATCCTAGAGTAGTGAAAGAGTTAAAAAAAAATAAAGACACAGACATAAAAAAGTATTTTAATATTCATAATTTAACCATACTTACCATACTCGATCACCTGCAAAAAATTTAAAATAATGACCATATATATACTAAATGGAGGCCTGATGCTATCGCATCGGGAGGGCGGTTATGTCACGATGGAGCAGGCTTTGCATCATTGAGAATCTCCCCCATGTGCTCACCCATCTATCCACTCTCTCTTTCCCCATGTGCTGACTTTTCCCATCTGTGCTCTCTTCTTTGACCTGTCTACCCCATGTGCTCTCCCCCTTGTCTGCTGTCTCTCTTTCCTGTGCTGTGTTCTCCCCTCAAAGACAATACTGACATTACAGTAGGAGATCGCAGAGGATGCATTTTGCGAGGTAAAATATTGTTTAAAAACAGTCAGTGAAATATTTTACCTGACAAAAGAAATCCTCTGTGATCCCCGTTGTAATGTCAGTATTGTCTTTTGCTTCCTCCCCTGCCCAGGAGCTGTGGTATGCTTCGTACACGTCAGAAACAGACAAGTTTTAAAATGAACTTTCGTTCGTGGGAAAACCCCTTTAATGTGACCAGCTTCCTCTGCCTGTAGACACATCACACATCTGCTGCCGGGATCAGCCGAATGATTCACTACTCCTGTGCGGAATTCATATTAAAACTGCGCATGCGCTCCTCCTGTATAAATATGGCGGCGTTCAGTGAATCATTCGGCTGATTCCAGTGGTGGCGTGTTCGCAACAGTGTTCCGCTGGTTGTACCGCGCAAGAGGATGTGTATGGCGTATACTGTGTGTGTGTTTGGTGCGTACGGCGTATAGAGTGTATACAGTTTCCATATTGAGACACTCATCACTTTTACAGGCTGTAAGCTTCTTTGAAGAGGTGGGTTTTCAGGTTTTTTTGAAGGATCCAAATTTGGTTGACAGCCGGACGTGTTTGGGCACAGAATTCCAGAGTATGGGGGATATTCGGGAGAAGTGTTGGAGGCGATTGGGTGAGGAGCGAATAAGCGTGGAGGAGAAAAGGAGGTCTTGGGAGGACCGGAGATTACGTGAGGGAAGATATTGAGAGATTAGTATGGAAATATACAGAGGAGAAAGGTTATGGATGGCTTTGTAGGTCAGTGTTAGTAGTTTAAACTGGATACGCTGGGAAATTGGGAGGCAGTGAAGGGATTTGCAAAGAGGGGAAGCAGGAGTCTAGTGAGGAGAGAGATTAATTAGTCGGACAGCAGAGTTAAGGATGGACTGGAGGAGTGCAAGAATGTTAGAAGGTATATACTGTAACTATGTAAACTATATACACTGTTCTAAAAATAAAGGGTAAATTTAAATAACACAATGTAACTCAAAGTCAATCACACTTCTGGGAAATCAGCCAATCCTGATATGAAGCAACATTGACTGTGAATCAATTTCTCCTGCTGGTATGCAAATAGAGGAGACAACAGGCAGAAATTATCTGAAATTAGAACGACACCCCTATAAAGGAGTGGTTCTGCAAGGGGTGACCACAGACCATTTCTCTGTTCTCATCCTTTTTGGCTGCTTTGTTCACTTTTGCATTTTGTTATTGCTCTCACCCATAGAGGCAGAATGAGGCAGTGTCTACAACCCATAGAAGTTGCTTAGTTAGTGCAGCTCATCCAGAATGGCACATCAATGCAAGCTATGGCAAGAAGGGCAGCTGTGTCTGTCAGCACGATGTACAGAGCATGGAGCAGATTCCAGGAGACGTAGGGGCTGCAGAAGGGCAACAACACAGCAGCAGGACCACTATATATTCTTATGTACAAGGAGGAAAAGCAATTTTCCTGAATGCAGAGATGATCTCTGAAAAATTACATTTTTGTTCACGGAGGCATAAAAAGGCATGGGCTAAAATGCAAACAAGATGATATGTGTTCACTTGATGCATCACACATGGATGGAAAATTCCCTCTAGTAAGTAGCTTAAAAATTAAATTTATTAGGCCATTTGTTATGAAAATTATGTTGGTGATGTACATAATACATAATTTGTGTATATGTTGGGAGGCCTGAGGGAGAGAGAAAAAAAATCAATGCCACCTAAAAGAAGTAAATGACTATTGTAAAATCACAAAGAGTTGTACATTTTTTGCAAACTTAAGGTGAAATGTTGCAATAGACTAATTGGTGACTTTAGAAAGCCACTAGCTGAAGAGCCCGGCGTTGCCCAGGCATAGTAACTAACTGTGGTTAGTAATAACAAATTGTAATGATTATCCTTCGTCCCATAGTTCAGTGGCCATATACCCATCATACTTATCCTCCATCCCATAGTCCTGTGCCCAAATACCCATCATACTTATCCTCCATCCCATAGTCCTGTGCCCAAATACCCATCATACATAGCCTCCATCCCATAGTCCTATGCCCAAATACCCATCATACTTATCCTCCATCCCATAGTCCTGTGCCCAAATACCCATCATACTTATCCTCCATCCCATAGTCCAGTGCCCATATACCCATCATACATAACCTCCATCCCATAGTCCAGTTCCCATATACCATCATACTTATCCTCCATCCCATAGTCCTGTGCCCAAATACCCATCATACTTATCCTCCATCCCATAGTCCCGTGCCCATATACCCATCATACATATCCTCCATCCCATAGTCCAGTGCCCATATACCCATCATACATATCCTCAATCCCATAGTCCAGTGCCCATATAGCCATCATACATATCCTCCATGCCATAGTCCCGTACACATATACCCATCACACATCCTTCATCCCATAGTCCTGTGCCCAAATACCCATCATACTTATCCTCCATCACATAGTCCTGTGCCCAAATACCCATCATACTTATCCTCCATCCCATAGTCCCGTGCCCATATACCCATCATACATATCCTCCATCCCATAGTCCCGTGCCCATATACCCATCATACATATCCTCAATCCCATAGTCCCGTGCCCATATAGCCATCATACATATCCTCCATGCCATAGTCCTGTGCCCATATACCCATCATAAATAACCTCCATCCCATAATCCAGTGCCCATATACCCATCACACATCCTCCATCCCATAGTCCAGTGCCAAAAATACTCATCACACATCCTCATCCCATAGTCCAGTGCCCATATACCCATCACACATCCTCCATTCCATAGTTCAGTGCCCATATACCCATCACACATCCTCCATTCCATAGTCCAGTGTCCATATACCCATCACACATCCTCCATTCCATAGTTCAGTGTCCATAAAGCCATCACACATCCTCCATCCCATAGTCCAGTGTCCATATACCCATCACACATCCTCTATCCCAGAGTCCCATGCCCGTATACCCATCATATATCCTCTATTCCATAGTCACATACCCATATACCCATCACACATCCTCCATCCCATAGTCCAGTGTCCATATACCATCACACTTCCTTTATCCCAGAATCCCATGCCCATATTCCCATCATTAGTGTTGAGCATTCCAATACCGCAAGTATCGGGTATCGGCCGATATTTGCTGTATCGGAATTCCGATACCGATTTCCGATATTTTTGTGATATCGGAAATCGGAATCGGAAGTTCCCAGTGTATGGTTCCCAGGGTCTGGAGGAGAGGAGACTCTCCTTCAGGCCCTGGGATCCATATTCATGTAAAAAATAAAGAATAAAAATAAAAAATATTGATATACTCACCCCTCGGACGGCCCCTGGCTCTCACCGGTCCAAGCGTCTGCCTCCGTTCCTAAGAATGCAGTGAGTATAGGACCTGCGATGATGTCGCAGCTTGTGATTGGTCGCGTGAGCGGTCACATGAGCGGTCACGCGACCAATCACAAGCCGCGACGTCATCGAAGGTCCTTCACTCTGCATTCTTAGGAACGGAGGCAGACGCTTGGACCGGTGAGAGCCAGGGGCCGTCCGAGGGTGAGTATATCCATATTTTTTTTTTTTTATTCTTTATTTTATACATGAATATGGATCCCAGGGCCTGAAGGAGAGTTTCCTCTCCTTCAGACCATGGGAACCATTCCGATATTTTGTGTCCCATTGATATGCATTCGTATCGGGTATCGGTATCGGCGATATCCGATATTTTTTGGGTATCGGCCGATCCAATCCGATACCGATATCTTTGCATATCGGAAGGTATCGCTGAACACTACCCATCATACATATCCTCCATCCCATAGTCCAGAGTCCCATATACCCATCACACATCCTTTATCCCAGAATCCCATGGCCATATATACATCATACATCCTCCATCCCATAGTCCCGAGCTGGGTGGCGCTGAGCAGGGAGTTCCTGGAGATATGCTGTTATGTAACCTGGCAGTGCGGCCGCTGATGATGCGATTTTCTACGCCAGTAACAATAGAGCGTGGCAGTAATAGAGGAGGGGGTGATTCATTTCTGTCATGTCCGGGGGCAGACAATGGCTGGGAGTTTATGTTCCCGAGGATGCGAGATTTCTCCCACCCAGTCAGTGTCTGCTGAAGTTTTGTGGAGTGTGGAAACTGCTGCTCATAGCAACCAATCACAGCTCAGCTTTCATCTTTTAAACAGCTCTGATGAAATGAAAGATGCTTAGTGAATGGTAGCTATGGGCAACACAGGGAGTGTAACCTGTTGTGGTCAAGAAGATGTGCCTGTGAAATATATAAATTAGATAATTACTATACATATATATATTACACGTGGCTTTGCATGTGGAGTGAATGTGGCTATGTGGAGTGGGTGGGCTATGTGGAGTGGGCATGGATTGATATGCACATACACACATACATACCCTCAGCTGTATATATATATATATATATATATATATATATATATATATATATATATACACATATATATATATATATATATATATACATACAGACAATCATGGTATGGATAAACTCATCCCTATACTGTATAGTACATTATAGATAACTATAAACTACATTCTTTATGTAAACTGTGAGGATAACTGGCAAGATCTGATGGATCAAACACTATATTCTGCCCTGTAGTTATCAGAGAATCACTGGCTATGTTGGGAGCTGCTTGATTTCAAGTTTGATAACAACTACTGTTAAGAGTCAGGCCATTTTCACAATCTCCTTGGACCCGTACAGATAATTATTTTTTAATAAGATATATTTCTAAAATAAAAATCAACATATTTTTCAGGCTATAAGATGCACCAGACAATATGTACTGCATATGTCCTCCATTCTGGTATATGATCCCCATCCTGGTATATATGTCCCCCATCCAGGTATATATGTCCCCATCCTGGTATATATGTCCCCCATCCTGGTATATATATGTCCTCCATCCTGGTATATGATCCCCATCCTGGTATATGATCACCATCCGGGTATATATGTCCCCCATCCTGGTATATGATCCCCATCCTGGTATATATGTCCCCCATCTTGGTATATATGTCCTCCATCCTGGTATATGATCCCCATCCTGGTATATGATCACCATCCGGGTATATATGTCCCCCATCCTGGTATATGATCCCCATCCTGGTATATATGTCCCCCATCTTGGTATATATGTCCCCCATCCTGGTATATGATCCCCATCCTGGTATATGATCCCCATCCTGGTATATATGTCCCCATCCAGGTATATATGTCCCCAATCCTGGTATATATGTCCCATCCTGGTATATATGGTCCTCATCTGGTTATATATGTCCCCCATCCTGTTATATATGGGTCATGTCCTGATATACATTATATGTCCCCCATACAGTTATATATGTCTGTTATACATGTCCCTCATACTGGTATATATCTCCCCCATCCTATTCTACATGTCTTACATTATCTATATATATGTTCCTAATTGTGGTATGTACGTTTCCCATCCTGGTATATATGTCCCCCATCCGGGTATATATGTCCCCAGTCCTGGTATATATGTCCCCATCCTGGTATATATGGTCCTCATCTGGTTATATATGTCCCCCATCCTGTTATATATGGGTCATGTCCTGATATACATTATATGTCCCCCATACAGCTATATATGTCTGTTATACATGTCCCTCATACTGGTATATATGTCCCCCATCCTGGTATATGATCCCCATCCTGGTATATATGTCCCCATCCGGGTATATATGTCCCCAGTCCTGGTATATATGTCCCCATCCTGGTATATATGGTCCTCATCTGGTTATATATGTCCCCCATCCTGTTATATATGGGTCATGTCCTGATATACATTATATGTCCCCCATACAGCTATATATGTCTGTTATACATGTCCCTCATACTGGTATACATCTCCCCCATCCTATTCTACATGTCTTACATTATCTATATATATGTTCCTAATTGTGGTATGTACGTTTCCCATCCTGGTATATATGGTCCTCATCCAGTTATATATGTCCACCATTGTGATATATATGATCCCTCATCCTGGTATATATGTTTCACACTCACGGTATTTACAGTGGGGGAAATAATTATTTTACTCCTTGCTGATTTGGTAAGCTTGTACACTGACAAAGACATGAACAGTCTATAATTTAAAGGGTAGGTTAATTTTAACATTGAGAGTTAGAATATCAAAAAAAAAAATCCAGAAAATCACATTGTTTAAATTATATAAATTTATTTGCATTTTGCAGTGAGAAATAAGTATTTGTTCTTTTACCAACTATTAAAGAGACTCTGTCACCCCTAAAATCGTATATGAGGTAAGCCCACCGGCATCAGAGGCTTATCTACTGCATTACAGAATTCTGTAGATAAGCCCCCGATGTTACCTGAAAGATGAGAAAAACAGGTTATATTACACTCACCCAGGGGCGGTCCCGCTGCGGTCCGGGTCCAATGGGTGACGCGGTCGGGTCCAGCGCCTCCTATGTTCATTCCATGACGTCCTCTTGTCTTCACGCTACGGCCCCGGCGCAGGTGTACTTTGTCTGCCCTGTTGAGGGCCTCTCTGACCTTTCCTGGCGCCTGCGCACTGCAGTACTTTGCTCTGCCCTCATCAAGGCAGACAAAGTATGCCT
The DNA here is from genome assembly GCF_051348905.1 of Ranitomeya variabilis. NCBI lineage: Eukaryota > Metazoa > Chordata > Amphibia > Anura > Dendrobatidae > Ranitomeya > Ranitomeya variabilis. The sequence continues at coordinate 673,695,191 of NC_135235.1, read as the reverse complement.
GCACCGGAGCCGCAGCAAGAAGACAAGAAGAGGACGTCATCGAATGAAGATAGGAGTGCCGGACCCAACCGCGATGCCCATTGGACCGGACCGCAGCGGGACCGCCCCTTGGTGAGTATAATATAACCTCTTTTTCTCATCTTTCAGGATACATCGGGGGCTTATCTACAGCATTACAGAATGCTGTAGATAAGCCCCTGATGCCGGTGGGCTTACCTCATATACGATTTTGGGGATGACAGAGTCCCTTTAAGAGTTCTGGCTCCTACAAACCAGTTACACGCTAGTAATGAACTCATTACCTGCATTAAAGACAGCTGTCTTACATAGTAACTTTTATAAAAGACTCCTGTCCAAACACTCAATCAGTCAGACTGTAACTACCACAACATGGGCAAGACCAAAGAGCTTTCTAAGGATGTCAGGGACAAGATCATAGACCTGCACGAAGCTGGAATGGGCTACAAAACCATAAGTAAGATGCTGGGTGAGAAGGAGACAAGTGTTGGTGCAATAGTAAGAAAATGGAAGAAATACAAAATGACTGTCAATTCACATTGATCTGGGGCACCATGAAAAATCTCACCTCTTGGGTACCTTGATCATAAGGAAGGTGAAAGATCAACCTAAAACTAAACGGGGGAATTAGTTAATGATCTCAAGGCAGCTGGGCCCACAGTCACCAAGAAAACCATTGGTAACACATTACGCCGTAAAGGTTTAAAATCCTGCAGTGCCCGCAAGGTCCCCTGCTCAAGAAGGCACATGTGCACGATGATTCTGGTAGTGATTGGGAGAAGGTGCCGTGGTCAGATGAGACAATAATTGAGGTGTTTGGCATTAACTCAACTCGCAGTGTTTGAGTGTATGGAGGAAGAGAAATGCTGCCTGTGACCAAAAGAACTCTGTCCCCACTGTCTAGCATGGAGGTGGCAACATTATGTTTTAGGGGGGTTTCTCTGCTAAGGGTACAGGAGTACTTCACCTCATCAATGGGAGAATGGATGAAGCCATGTACCTTAAAATCCTGAGTCACAACCTCCTTCCCTCCACCAGGACATTAAAAATGGGTCGTGGATGGGTCTTACAGCAAGACAATGACCCAAAACATACAGCCAAGGCAACAAAGAAGTGGCTCAAAAAGAAGCACATTAAGGTAATGGAGTGGCCTAGTCAGTCCCCAGACCATAATCCCATAGAAAACTTATGGAAGGGGTTGAAGCTCCGAGTTGCAAAGCGACAGCCTTAAAATCTTAATGATTTAGAGATGATCTGCAAAGAGGAGTGGACAAAAAATCCTCCTGACATGTGCGCAAACCTCATCATCAGCTATGAAAACCTCTGACTGCTGTGCTTGCCAACAAGGGTTTTACCACCAAGTATTAAGTCTTGTTTGCCAGAGGGATCAAATACTTATTTCTCACTGCAAAATGCAAATAAATGTATGTAATTTATACAATGTGATTTTCTGGATTTTATTTTTGATATTCTATCTCGCAATATTAAAATTAACCTAACCATAAAATTATAGACTGTTCATGTCTTTGCCAGTGGGCAAACTTACAAAATCAGCAAGGGATCAAATACTTATTTCCCCCACTGTATGTCCCCCATCATGGACTCATCTTGGTCTCCCCAGTTGCCGGCAGCATGCCGCGGCAACCATACTCCTGACTCCCGTGGGCCGCTCGACAGCTGCTTACAGCCTACCACAGTGAGCCAGATATATCCGCACTACAAGACGCACCTCAGCTTCCCTTAGAAATCTGGGGGTAAAAAGTGTGTGTTATAGGCCCAAAAATAGGGTATTAAAATGGAAAAGCTTTACTAAAATACAATACATTCAGTTTTCTTGGTGATGGCACTTGAATTCACAGACAAAAGGTCAATTTACAAGGAACAGTGATAATATTAGATTGTCTGTGATAAACATTTGTATAAATCCATGATTATTTCTTCTACACAAGGAAGAAATCACATGATGAATGAGCAAACACTCCATCACGGGATGATTCTGTCATTCTGATTGGCCCAAAAGTCAAAAATAGGATATGCTACACAAGAGCAATGAATGTTGAAGATCAATTGAACCCTCTTCTCTACTGACAATGAAACTGTTATTCTGATAGATGGGATCATTGGCAAAAAGCTGCTACATTATCTGCAAGTGTAAAAAGATCACCAATTTGTACAATTGTCAACTACATTATTCCTGCAGAGCTCTCCAGCTCTTTAAATGGGTTTTCTACTTTTTAATAATAATGACTTATCCAATTGGTGAGGCCATCATTATGAGGTTGTTGAGGTTGGACACACGGGATCCCCGGTGATCAGCTCACCATGCACAGTGACATACATTGTGTGGTGTGTTGTGAATTTATCTTTTTGGCTCCCTCTAGTGGTTACTAGTGATTTGACTCTGGGAATGTCTGTCATCCCTTGTATGCTCACCTGGGTCGTTAGGTCAGGGGTGTTGCTATATAAGCTCCCTGGACCTTCAGTTCAATGCCTGGCAACGTTGTAATCAGAGCTAATCTGTTGTGCTCTTGTCTACTGATCCTGGTTCCTGCTAAATTAAGCTAAGTCTGCTTTCTTGCTTTTTGCTATTTGTTTTTGTTTGCATTTTTGTCCAGCTTGTACATATCTGTATCCTAACCTTGCTGGAAGCTCTAGGGAGGCTGGAGTTCTCCCCCCGGGCCGTTAGACGGTTCGGGGGTTCTTGAATCTCCAGTGTGGATTTTTGTTAGGGTTTTCGTTGACCATATAAGTTATCTTACTACATTCTGCTATTAGTAAGCGGGCCTCTCTTTGCTAAACCTAGTTCATCTCTGTGTTTGTCATTTCCTCTTACCTCACCATTATTATTTGTGGGGGGCTTGTATCATACTTTTGGGGTCCCTTCTCTGGAGGCAAGAGAGGTCTTTGTTTTCCTCTTCTAGGGGTAGTTAGTCCTCCGGCTGGCGCGAGACATCTAGCGATCAACGTAGGCATGTTCCCCGGCTACTTCTAGTGTTGGCGTTAGGAGTAGATATATGGTCAACCCAGTTACCACTGCCCTATTAGCTGGATTTTTGTACGTCGCAGACTTACTTGTTCCTCTGAGACCCTCGCCATTGGGGTCATAACAGTGGTGGCTTTGCTTAGTCTACAGCTAAGGTGCATAGACATGAATAAGTCTGAGGTGCAGCGAGGACTCGTGACCGATTTACAGCGGCATCACTGGCCTAAGAACATACAGTGGTGCTCAGAGATCAGTGACCTCGCCTCTTCAAACACTTGTACCAGACAACCGCTGATTTGATAATAATGACCTATCCTGAGGAATGATCATCATTATTAAAGACTGGATAACCCTATTAACCTGTTCAGAGGACTCGGAGAACCAATGCAATGCATCCCTTCTTTCAGCTCCTTTCTCATTTCATCATATTTTGATAACACGTCTGATTTTTTATCCATAGTTTCAAATCTGTTTAAAATACAACAAGAACAATTCAAGCAACTATAGGACTGTGATGTAATAAATTGCATGTGATTTGTACCATCGTGCGATAATAATGGATATAATCAGTGCAAAAGTATCAAAAGCAATGAACAAAGTCTTTGATTGAAAGGTTTTGGCTTTTGTATGATTTTTATACATTTATAATAATAATAATTTTTATTTATTTAGCCCAAAAAACATTACTCACCACTTAGGCTATGTGCTCACATTGCAGATTTGATTGCGGAAAGTTCTACGCGGATTCTGTATCTCTTGGCAGAAAATGCAGTGGAAATCCCATGCGGTTTTTGTGCAGATTTCATGCGGTTTTGATGCAGATTGACATGTGGATTTGGATGTGGCTTTGTCTGTGGATTTCTTAGCTCACTAAAGATGTACTACTGTAAAAAAAAACAAATTGCCTTTTTCAAGACCTCCCTCCATTGTTGATGTGTTTCCATTAAGATTGGCTCTATTTTTGATTCTCCTCCCACACACTCTTCCTCCTTGTGATTTATTTGCTTTTTAAAAATCCACTGCAGTTTTTCAGTAAAATCTGCATGAAATCCGCAAACATTTTTACACCTGTGGATTTGTTGCGGATTTGAGTGGCTCAATGTAAGTCAATGGGTGCAGAAACGCTGCAGATCAGCAAAAAGAATTGACATGCTGCGGAAAAATAAACGGAGAGAATAAGGATGGAATTTTCCGCAGCATGTGCACACCAATTCTGGATTCCCATTTATGAACCTTGCTTTAGTAATCATTTACGGATTTGGTGCAATTCCACGCTGAAAAACCGCTGCAGATCCGCAACGTGTGCATGCAGCACCCCAGAGTCCTGGTTGTTGCAGTACTGTGGCTCCGCCACTATGGGGAGCTATGGTACGTCTGATTGCACTAAGGAGTTTCTCTGACCAGGTAACACCTCACTACACTTCACACTCCGGCCACCAGGGGGGGTGGTCCTATCTAGTAGGCCACTCCTCACACTCTGGTAAAACTGGGGGTTGGACAGGAAGACAGAGAGAAGTAGCTGGGAAGAGCTAGTGAGAGGACCTGTCAGGGATGGGATCCTGGCAGACTCCTCAGAACAGAACTAACCAGTGCACAACGGGAATACAGTAAAGAAGTATTGGGACTAGTGTTGAGCATTCCGATGCTGCAAGTATCGGGTATCGGCCGATACTTGCTGTATCGGAATTCCGATACCGGGATTCCGATACTCTTGTGGTATCGGGTATCGGGTATCGCAACAACATTAATGTTAAAATGTGTAAAAGAGAGAATTAAAATAAAAAATATCGCTATACTCACCTGTCCGACGCAGCCGGGACTTCAGCGAGGGAACCGGCAGCGTTGTTTGTTTAAAATTCGCGCTATTACTTGGTTACGTGAATTCCCGGCTTGTGATTGGTCAGGTCGGCCATGTTGCCGGGACGCGGACCAATCACAGCAAGCCGTGACGAAATTACGTCACGGCTTGCTGTGATTGGTCCGCGTCCCGGCAATATGGCCGCCCTGACCAATCACAAGCCGTGACGTCACGGGAGGCTGGACACGCGCCCATTTTAAAATGAGCGCGTCCAGCCTCCTGGCTTGTGATTGGTTGACCGCGGCGCAACCAATCAAAAGCCGTGACGTCAAGGGAGGCTGGACACGCGCCAATTTTAAAGTGAGCGCGTGTCCAGCCTCCCGTGACGTCACGGCTTGTGATTGGTCAGGGCGGCCATATTGCCGGGACGCGGACCAATCACAGCAAGCCGTGACGTAATTTCGTCACGGCTTGCTGTGATTGGTCCGCGTCCCGGCAACATGGCCGACCTGACCAATCACAAGCCGGGAATTCACGTAACCAAGTAATAGCGCGAATTTTAAACAAACAACGCTGCCGGTTCCCTCGCTGAAGTCCCGGCTGCGTCGGACAGGTGAGTATAGCGATATTTTTTATTTTAATTCTTTCTTTTACACATTTATATGGTTCCCAGGGCCTGAAGGAGAGTTTCCTCTCCTTCAGACCCTGGGAACCATCAGGAATACCGTCCGATACCTGAGTCCCATTGACTTGTATTGGTATCGGGTATCGGTATCGGATTGGATCCGATATTTTGCCGGTATCGGCCGATACTTTCCGATACCGATACTTTCAAGTATCGGATGGTATCGCTCAACACTAATTGGGACCAGAAGGAGTCGTGCTGTTAGACCGAGGCAACATCCTTCTGAGGCGCAAACAGTCGGTGGCCGGAACGCCGAGCAAGTAAGAGACTTTAAGTACACTGCAAACCACGGCCGGACAGCTAATTACAGGTTGGCTGTCTCACTTAACACCTAAGCAGACAACGGAGGCAGTTGTGGGAGAGGGGCGACTCTAGGGTCCCGGAAGAACTCCAGGCCTACCCCGTCATACGGGTGCGTCCTACCATATCATCTGGGGGACGGAGAGAACGAACATCAGAGACAGACAGAAACAGTTGTGAGGACTTTCCCGGGAGCTCAGCAGGGAAGAACTACAACATCCAGCGCTAGAAGGTAGACACTGATTCCCACCTGTAAAGAGAACTCCTGATGTGCCTTTGGACCGGCCGGTCTCTGACAACCCAGTTAACAGCGCTCTGGACTGAGGTCTCCAAAACCTTCAGTAAAGAGGTAAAGAGACTGCAACCTGGTGTCTTCGTTATTTACCGCGACTTGCACCCCACAACTGCACCACCAACATCCACACCTATTATTCACTGTGCGCCCCACGGCAGGGTCACGGACCGGGGCCTAGCCGCCGTGACAACCCCCAGAAGCAGAGACTCGTAGGCCCGGTACCGGGTACCCCTCGGCCCTGCGGGTGTGGGGGCGCTCCATGCACATAGCTTTACAATTCAGAGGGGACATGTACATACAATATGAGACAATACAGAGTAACAGAAAATTCAACAGATACCAAGAGGAGTGAAGTTCCTGATCACAAGAGCTTACACATTATGAGGAAATCAAAGGAACAAAAGGTAAATGGTAAAAACTGCACTGATATATGGTCCAGCCATCAATATAATAAATAGGAGAGTCACATAACGCTTCATGAACCGGTTACCAGCCAGGATCTGTACAAGTCAGATAAAGCGCTATTACAGCCATGGAGGGTGCAATCAGATGATACAAGGGACCAGACTTTTTGGGGAAAAAAAATTGTAAAGGGCAGAATGGGGATAGTTAGGATGTCATCCGAGTGCTGTGCGTTATAAGCGGACCCCAGCAATGGAGGAGATGGAGAAATTAGTTTCTCCGCCTCCTCCGCAGCTGCGCTCCGATCCGCTCTGTGCGAGAGGCTCGGAGCACAGACGCATGACATTCGGCTCCGCTCGCAGCAGAGCAGGAGCCGAGGGTCATTAGTATATCGCATCCTACGCTCTCACATCCGATGCAATATGCCAGTGTGACGCCGGCCTTGGGTTATTAGCGGAACAGAGGGAACAGGTAGGGTGATAGACAGACATACATTTTTTTAAATTTTATAAGATATTACTTTACAATATGTTATTAAAAGTAATTCATATTTGTGGCTTGAAGTGGAATGCTTTTGTGTAACACAGCAAAAAAAATATATTGGATAGATCTGAAACTGCATGCAAACAATATTTTCAACTCCATTTTATTTCCCACAGGTATTTTTGCCCTTTCTAAGGCCGGCCTCACACTGGCGAGTTTTACAGACGTATGAGCGCAGAAAATACATCCGTAATGACTCGTAGGCCCGGTACCGGGTACCCCTCGGCCCTGCGGGTGTGGGGGCGCTCCAATTTGGCGTCACGAACAGGATCTACTTAAGCCTGAAGAATCAGGTCATGTGTGCCTTGGAACTGTGATTTATTGTGCTTGGACTGTACTTTATTGAAAAGACTGTGTGCTGTGCCATTTGCCGCCAAAATTCGCCATTGCCGCGCACGGAGGGAGGAGCCTTAGCTACGTGGGCGGAACCAGCCAAAAGAAGCGCGGAACGGAAAGCGCGGTAAGGCGCCAATCCCGGAAGAGGAACTCCGACCTCCGGCAGGTTAGTGGGAGGAAGGTACAGCCATGTCCGAGTCGGGAGGAGAGGAGGTAGCAGCCGCGGACGCAGGGGCAGCTCCGGTCCACGCAGCGGGCGAAGCCGCGGCCCTAATACCACCACCGGTTGCCGCAGAACCCGCTGTTCCCCTCAGCCAGCCGGACACTGCCGCTAACACAAAAGCCATAATGCCCTTTTCTATGCCGTACCTGCCCGGAGCGGCCTGGCTCCCACGATACTCTGGGGAGTCGCATACATTCACTGACTTTAAGGAAGGGCTCTGCAGCCTGCTCGAGTTCTATCCCCTGACAGAGCCCCAGAAGGTTCATATGATAACCGGCCAACTCTTTGGGGCGGCTCTGAGAGAATTGAAATCCTGGCCCGCTGAGGATAAAGGAACTGCACAATAGATTTTTGCCAAGCTTAAAGCCACCTTTGATACTCGCACTGCTACAGAAATTAAACTGACTTTTTATGGATGCAAACAGAGGCCACAGGATAGCTTGCGGGACTATGCCCTTAATCTCCAGGAGGCGATGCGGGCCATTAAGCAGAGTGACCCCGGCAGCATGCAGGATGAGGATAAACTTCTGAAGGAGCGGTTCATTGAGGGGCTCCTGTGCAGTCACCAGCGGGGCCAATTGCACTTCCTGGCCATGCAAAATCCAGACTTGACTTTTGCGCAGTTCAAGGATAAAGCTATCCAGGCATTGCAGGAGCGACAGCCCAGCCGCGCAATACCACCCAGGCGCCCCGCTCTCACATACCACCAGGAGGTGGCCTCGGATACCCCAGTTGCCGCGGAGGCCGACGCCCAGAGCTTCGAGGACGACTCCCCTGCAGGACTCCGTCTTCAGATGCAGGAGCTGACCAAGAGCGTTGCTGCCCTAGCCCGGACGGTGCAGTCCCTACAGGAGGCCCCCAAGAAAAAGATCCAGCTAGCCTCCGGACCAGAGGATGTTCCCTGGACGCGACAAAAAAGGACCCCACCGACCAGAGGCCGGGACAGCGATCGTTTCCATCAGGACGGACGACCCATCTGCCGCCGATGTCACCAGGTGGGCCATCTTGCAAGGTACTGTCCTTTAAACGAGCAACCCCTGGGGCAAAGGGCCAACCCCCAGGAGTAGGACGGTCAGGCCCGCAGCATTGGAGAACCAAGTATATTGGAGGACGACCAGTTCTCCCTGTAGTGATTGATGGAATCCCCTTGAATGCTTTGCTGGACACCGGTTCTCAGGTGACGACTATACCTTACGTGCTCTACAAACGGTATTGGGAGGACGCTGATATTACTCGTGGCCCTGACGATGATTTCACCATAATCGCCAGTAATGGTCAGCCGTTGCCACAAGTGGGGTATAAGGAGGTCACCATCAAAGTGGGGCGGGTGGAATTGAAAGCCCAAGGGATTGTGATTGTTGATATTGATCGTCGAGAATGTAATCCCATGATGACTCTTGGTACTAATGTTATAGAAAATTGTCTTGCAGAAGTGATTGTTTTGTTGCAACAGGTGGCAGAAACCGCTGGCCACAGTGAGCAACGTGCCCTGCAGAAGGAAATCAGAGCTCTGATGCAGAGACAGCAGGTAGAGCTGACTGGTGGTGAGATTGGTCGTGTCACTGTGAGTGATTCAAACCCCATCGCGATACCCCCCAAGAGTGAAATGTTAATATGGTGTCGAGCAGCCATAGGCCTCAGGGGTAAGGACTACCAGGCCTTGGTAGAACCCGTATATTCAGACAATAGGCCTACTGTTCTGACAGCCCGGGGGGTGGTCGACGTCCGTCAGGGGAGAGTGCCCGTACGTGTCCTCAATTGTGGGGAGGAAGAGGTCCACCTAACCAAGTATACCACGCTCGCCAAACTGTTCACTGTCAATAATAGTGTAATACAGACACCTGAACCCTTGGTCCCGTCAAACGTGGCGGAGAACAAAGGTTCTGCAGAGCACTCGAAAGACTGGTGTCGGGAATTGCATGTGGGCACTGACTCTACCCCATCTCATCAAATACAGGGGGCTTACAGGGTGGTACACGAGTACGAGCAGGTATTCAGCAAACACCCCTCAGATTTTGGGCAGGTGAAAGGGATCCAACATCACATCCCCACGGGAGATCACCGACCCATAAAAGAGAGATATCGCCCTGTACCCCCAGCTCATTACCAGTGTGCCAAGGACATGTTGCGGGAAATGAAGGAGGCTGGGGTGGTGAGAGACAGCTGTAGCCCCTGGGCAGCTCCGTTAGTCCTTGTTAAAAAGAAAGATGGTACAATGAGGATGTGTGTTGATTACAGGCAGTTGAATCGCATTACACATAAGGACGCATACCCACTGCCCAGGATAGAGGAGTCTCTGGCTGCCTTAAAATCTGCTAACTACTTCTGTACCTTAGATCTCACCAGTGGGTACTGGCAGGTTCCTGTTGCGGAGGCGGACAAAGAGAAGACGGCCTTCACGACGCCAATGGGTCTCTGTGAGTTCAACTACATGCCCTTCGGATTGTGCAATGCTCCCGGAACGTTCCAGAGGATGATGGAGTGCTGCCTGGGCCACCTGAACTTTGAAACCGTGCTGCTTTATCTGGATGACGTCATAGTCTTCTCTAAAACCTACGAAGACCATCTGAAGCACCTGGCTGAGGTGTTTGAAGCCTTGTCCAACTTCGGCCTAAAAGTGAAACCGTCCAAGTGTCATCTGCTGAAACCTAAAGTGCAGTACCTGGGCCATGTGGTGAGCGCTGAAGGAGTGGCCCCAGACCCCGACAAGGTCACAGTGATTAAGGACTGGCCAAAGCCCAGTGACCTCCACGAAGTCCGGCAGTTCCTCGGGCTGGTAGGCTATTACCGGAGGTTCATTAAGGACTTCACCAAGAAGGCCGCACCCTTGCAAAACCTGTTGGTGGGCCAACCAAAGAAGACCAAGGGGAGGAACACCCCCTTTGATTGGAACGAAGAGCTGGAGGAATCCTTCACCTGTTTGAAGTCGGCACTGACGGGAGAAGAGGTACTGGCTTACCCCGAATACGACCAACCGTTTGTGCTGTACACAGATGCCAGTAATGTGGGACTAGGAGCCGTGCTGTCTCAAGTCCAGAAAGGCAAGGAAAGAGTGATCGCTTACGCCAGCAGGAAACTCCGTCCCACGGAAAGGAACCCTGACAACTACAGTTCCTTCAAACTGGAATTCCTTGCCCTTGTCTGGGCAGTGACAGAGAGGTTCAAGCACTACCTGGCCTCCGCGAAATTCACCGTCTTCACGGACAACAATCCGCTAACGCATCTGGGTACTGCCAAACTCGGGGCTTTGGAACAGCGGTGGATGGCCCGGCTGTCCAACTATGATTTCACCATCAAATATCGGGCAGGACACCAGAATGCCAATGCCGATGCTCTGTCCCAAATGCCAAATTTACCAGAAGTGGGAGAAGACCCGGAGGCACTTGAAGAGGTGGAGCTGCCTGCCTTCCATCGCCCCAAAGCCACTCAGAACTCTCACCATGTGAAGAACAGGCACAAGAACCAACCGGATGCCATGCTGAATCCCCTGCCCCACCACGGATGGGCAGAAACCCAGGATAGTGACCCCGCGGTCCGTCAGGTAAAGGAGCTCTTGACGCAGGCTGGGTTGCACCCTGGCCCAGATGATCCACAAGAAACCCAACAGCTGTGGAAGGGGAGAAGCAAGCTGTTTATCCATGATGGCAAGCTGTGCAGGAGGAGCATCGACCCACGTACTCATGAATTGGTGTGGCAGATAGTGGTGCCAAGGCGAGATGCGCCCATGGTTCTGGGAGCCTACCATGATGGAGCCGGACACTTTGGATGGAGGAGGCTAGAGAAGCTGCTCCGAGGGAGGTTCTATTGGATTGGCATGAAGAGAACCATTGAGAAGTGGTGTCGGGAGTGTAGTCCATGTAGTCTGCGCAGGAAGGACCTTGACAGTCAACGGGCTCCCCTGCGGCCTATCATCACCAAATGGCCGCTCGAATTGGTCGCGCTGGATCATGTGAAGCTGACACCTAGCCGGTCGGGCTATATCTACGCCCTTACCATTGTGGACCACTACTCCAGGTTTTTGGTGGTTGTGCCTGTCAAGGATCTAACGGCTAGGACTGCCGCCAGGGCCTTCCAGCAGCACTTTTGTAGGCCCCATGGCTACCCAGAGAAAGTACTGACCGATCAGGGGCCTGCATTCGAAGCGGAAGTGTTCCAAGAATTCTGCCAGCTGTACGGGTGTAAGAAAATCAGAACCACCCCGTACCACCCTCAAACCAACGGGATGTGTGAGAAGATGAACCAGGTAGTAATCGATTTATTGAAGACCTTGCCTGTGGAGGAACGGAACCTGTGGCCGACAAAGTTGCCTGACCTGGTGGATATGTACAACCACATCCCAGTAAGTTCCACCAACTGTACTCCAGCGTACCTGATGCGAGGAAGGTCTAGTCGGTTACCCGTTGACCTGGACATGGGGGTCCTAGTACCCGAAGATACCTCGCCGGAGGCAGATTGGGATACAGAAAGGCAGCGAAGATACCGCGAAGTACAGGAGTGTGTAGAGAGAAGTCTCGCCCAGGCTAGGCAGAAACAAGAAAGGGACTACAATAAACACGCTCCTGCGATTCCCCTGTCACCTGGTGAGCAAGTGCTTAAACGAAAGAGGAGGTTACACAAGCTCGATGACCAATGGGAAGCGGAACCGTATACCATCTTGCCATCCGACTTCGACAACACTAAGGTCTGTCTCATCAGCAAGGACAGAGGGGAGACCTCGACAGCGGTATCCAGGGATCACCTTAAGGTCTGCCCCGATAAGTTGAAAGAGAGGGGCACGGCCCCAGAAATCTCCCCGCCGGTAGAAAAGGAGAAGATGTTCCACACTGTCCTTGGTGACTTTCCCCAGTCCTGGACTCAGATAAACCAAGCCATCGCGGTGCCTGTTCTAATGTTTCCACAGCCGGACCCACCAGAAACAATGGTGATACCAGATCATCCGGCCCCGCTACCTCAACAGGCCTTACCTGATGAAGCCATGCCAATCGTTGAACCGACAAATCCTCCCTCTGCTATCAGTGAATCTGCTGTACCCACTGTTGATAACCGCAGCTCTGACAGCCCCAACCTGCCAGTGCTACCCAGACTCACTAGAAGTGTAGTTAGAAGACAGTGCACTACACCAGCGGTAGCAAGCATAGCGGGCCCTGCTAGGCCAATAGCAACCCCTGCGCTACGAAGGTCCACACGCAGCACTCAAAATCAAACTCCCCTCCGCTACAAAACTTGGAGGTATTAATAAGGGCTGCTCTTTAGTTAAGAATGTTTTTGTGTGTATTTTTGTTACAGGTTTTAAATGGACAATAGAGTAATGGACGGTGAATTGCTCAAAAACTGTCATAAACTGTGCATGACCTAACTTTTGCAACGTTCAAGAATCCTCACCTCCTGTAAAGCATTGTTATGTTCAATTGTTATGCTGTTTCAAAAATTTGTGTGTTTCCTGTTAACATGTATTATTGTTCTTGTTTTCCCAGTCCCGGAGTACTGGATTTAACCGGGGGGGAGTGCAGCACCCCAGAGTCCTGGTTGTTGCAGTACTGTGGCTCCGCCACTATGGGGAGCTATGGTACGTCTGATTGCACTAAGGAGTTTCTCTGACCAGGTAACACCTCACTACACTTCACACTCCGGCCACCAGGGGGGGTGGTCCTATCTAGTAGGCCACTCCTCACACTCTGGTAAAACTGGGGGTTGGACAGGAAGACAGAGAGAAGTAGCTGGGAAGAGCTAGTGAGAGGACCTGTCAGGGATGGGATCCTGGCAGACTCCTCAGAACAGAACTAACCAGTGCACAACGGGAATACAGTAAAGAAGTATTGGGACCAGAAGGAGTCGTGCTGTTAGACCGAGGCAACATCCTTCTGAGGCGCAAACAGTCGGTGGCCGGAACGCCGAGCAAGTAAGAGACTTTAAGTACACTGCAAACCACGGCCGGACAGCTAATTACAGGTTGGCTGTCTCACTTAACACCTAAGCAGACAACGGAGGCAGTTGTGGGAGAGGGGCGACTCTAGGGTCCCGGAAGAACTCCAGGCCTACCCCGTCATACGGGTGCGTCCTACCATATCATCTGGGGGACGGAGAGAACGAACATCAGAGACAGACAGAAACAGTTGTGAGGACTTTCCCGGGAGCTCAGCAGGGAAGAACTACAACATCCAGCGCTAGAAGGTAGACACTGATTCCCACCTGTAAAGAGAACTCCTGATGTGCCTTTGGACCGGCCGGTCTCTGACAACCCAGTTAACAGCGCTCTGGACTGAGGTCTCCAAAACCTTCAGTAAAGAGGTAAAGAGACTGCAACCTGGTGTCTTCGTTATTTACCGCGACTTGCACCCCACAACTGCACCACCAACATCCACACCTATTATTCACTGTGCGCCCCACGGCAGGGTCACGGACCGGGGCCTAGCCGCCGTGACAACCCCCAGAAGCAGAGACTCGTAGGCCCGGTACCGGGTACCCCTCGGCCCTGCGGGTGTGGGGGCGCTCCATGCACATAGCTTTACAATTCAGAGGGGACATGTACATACAATATGAGACAATACAGAGTAACAGAAAATTCAACAGATACCAAGAGGAGTGAAGTTCCTGATCACAAGAGCTTACACATTATGAGGAAATCAAAGGAACAAAAGGTAAATGGTAAAAACTGCACTGATATATGGTCCAGCCATCAATATAATAAATAGGAGAGTCACATAACGCTTCATGAACCGGTTACCAGCCAGGATCTGTACAAGTCAGATAAAGCGCTATTACAGCCATGGAGGGTGCAATCAGATGATACAAGGGACCAGACTTTTTGGGGAAAAAAAATTGTAAAGGGCAGAATGGGGATAGTTAGGATGTCATCCGAGTGCTGTGCGTTATAAGCGGACCCCAGCAATGGAGGAGATGGAGAAATTAGTTTCTCCGCCTCCTCCGCAGCTGCGCTCCGATCCGCTCTGTGCGAGAGGCTCGGAGCACAGACGCATGACATTCGGCTCCGCTCGCAGCAGAGCAGGAGCCGAGGGTCATTAGTATATCGCATCCTACGCTCTCACATCCGATGCAATATGCCAGTGTGACGCCGGCCTTGGGTTATTAGCGGAACAGAGGGAACAGGTAGGGTGATAGACAGACATACATTTTTTTAAATTTTATAAGATATTACTTTACAATATGTTATTAAAAGTAATTCATATTTGTGGCTTGAAGTGGAATGCTTTTGTGTAACACAGCAAAAAAAATATATTGGATAGATCTGAAACTGCATGCAAACAATATTTTCAACTCCATTTTATTTCCCACAGGTATTTTTGCCCTTTCTAAGGCCGGCCTCACACTGGCGAGTTTTACAGACGTATGAGCGCAGAAAATACATCCGTAAAAAACGCATAACACACAGCCCAATGATTCTCTATGGCCCAGCTCCTATCAGCCGTAATTTACTGATCCGTATTATACGGTCTTCTACGGCCGTAGAACATCGCAGCATGCTGCGTTTGTCACCGTATTGCGCAAAAAAATTAGCAATGAAAGTCTATGGGGGCACGAAAAATACGGATTACCCACGGACCAGCAGTGTGACTTGCGTGAAATACGCCAGACATCTCCAGACCTCGCCAGGTGCAAGGAATTGAGCCAAGCCCTCAATCATGAATCCCAGACATGCTAATTAGCTGAAAAAGTCACACAGACATCCCGGAAGTCTGGTGGTCACCTCCACAGAGTTGCATAAATCATGGCCAGTATAATTAATGTTGACATGCTCCTCATCCTGGTCCAAGAAAGGCCAGAAATATGGGACCAGCGGGATCCAAACTACTCCAACCGGGCCAGGAAAGAGGCAGCTTGGTCTTCTATTCCTGATTATGCCCAACGGCCACGTGCGGAGCAGACAAGTCTATGTAAGTACACTCATGTCTTCCCAAGATTTTACTTTACAAGATGCTTTCCCTACATGATTACTTGAACAATCATTTTCATATATCTATGTCATTTATGGCCATTTTGGGCAATTCCCAAAGCTGATTAACAAGCCAAAATGTTTATGTACATAGGTAATCTTGATGTTGCGCTGCAAAATATTTCTTTGGACTCATACCTCGTCCAGAGGGGTGTTGACCCTTGACTTTATTTGTCATAAATTGTCACATTAGGCTAATTATTGCAGAAGGCATTTTTATTTCACATGCAAAATATGCCCTAATGTACTGTATGTTTGCAAGAACAGGGTTCACTCCCCTCTGTACCAGTCTGTGACTGTAAAGTTTCCAACTGTGACCGATATATAGACCACTGCATGTAACCCCTTTAACATCTGCAGCACCATGGAAATAATGGTGCAAGAGCCAAAAATATTAAAACTAAGAATAATATATCACAGACAACTGGAATAAGCTAGGTTCAGAATGATAGTGAACAATATTTGTGGCCATGTCATTGCAGTGGATGATGTCATGACACGATGGCGCAGCATCCGGGACCAATACCGGCGTGAAAGACAGCAGCGGTCAAGAAGTGGGTCATCAGCCCCACTCAAGAAGCGGAAATATATATACTATGACCGTCTTTCATTTTTGGATGTCAGTATGAATCTTAGGCAGTAAGTAATAACCTCTCAACACATTTTTAGTGATAAGAAATCTTAGTACTTATTTTTTGTTAGGGTTATGACATTGCGAATTACATGTAAGGATGTGTAAATATAGTGCAAACAATAATGTAAACAAGCATAAATTCAAAAAGGGTCCTGGAGGAGAGAGGACCCTGGCCGCCAAGCATCCCAAGCTACACCAAGGGATGGGTGAGAATGTAGTAGGCGAGTTTATAGATGTTCATGCAGTGGTTTGTCCGATGGGTTGTTACTGCTTGTTCTGTGATTGTTTGAAGAGGTGGGTCTTCATGGTTTTGTGGTAGCCTGAAATGGTATGCGACATTATGATGTGTTGTGATAGTGTTGTTAATATTTGGGGTGAGCCCCAAGAAAAATCTTGTATATTCTTGTGTGAATCTGAGATAAGAGTGGAGTAGATGTTGTGCTGATCTGAGGTTGTGTGTATGTATTTTTTGTGAATGTAGCTCACAGATGTGTAATTAAACAATGGCCCTAAAAAAAAATCCTTTTTTTTTTTGCCTTTTATTAACAGAACACAGTCTAACCTCACAGAAAGGGAGACCGGGTCAGAATCGGAGGCTGTGATCGATCCTGTAAGTGTGGATGAAGAGGTGGCAGGCCCATCTTTTCCATCTTCAGCATCCATCATTGAGGACCCATCAGCATCCTCATCGCTGCAGGCAGCAGCAAGTGAGGAAGATGCAGCACCACCACCCTCAGCAGCACATGATGCTGAAAGGCATGAGGAACATGCCCAGAGCAGCAGCCCTCCACGCCCACTGGAGTCATCCCCACAGGCAGCTGGGCCTTTACGGAGAGCCCGCCGAAGGAGAGCTGCAAGCCACAAGAAATGATGTTGACGCTGGGGTCCTCAATTATTTGGCCAGGGCAGCAACGGATGATGGAGAGGAGGCCTTTGCCCGCAGCCTTGCCCGTTACCTTAGACTCCTTCCCCGTGAGGTGAGGCTACGTGTGAGAGGGTGTATGCAAATCCTGATTGATTTAAGCACAGCTCCAAATAACCCCTATGAGGTGCTTGAATATCTTGAGCGAAGGCAGCTTTCCCAAACCAACCTCTTGCGCCTTCAATTCCCTCAACAGGAGCAGGATCAATCAGGATTTGCAGCACCTCCTCCACGTATGCCTACACCTCAACCCCTCCCACCACAAAATATACAAAGGCCATCAGTCTACCAAATGGCAGCCTACAACCCCCAATCCCAATATGGCCACTTTTCCAGACCCAGTGATGTAGGCTGGTCCCAACCTGGGTTTGGACAACATGACCATTTTGGGCTTGGGTATGATGCAAGCCAATATGTCTGTCAGCATGAGGCACAGAGACAATTGGCTTATGGACATCACCCAACTGGCCAATATGGACAAGGCCAGTATTCTGGGCCACAAGCCACTGCATCCTCACAGGATGAAGTCCCATTGGCCCAACAAAGGCCCCCTGACCAGGACCCGGAGCTGCCACCATCTCCCCCGCCAACTTACAGGGATCTGTAATGGTTTTTTTTTGTTTTTTTTCTTAAGCTTTATTTTTGTGAGCTGCCTACCATGTTTGTTATTTTTTGGGGCACCATTTCCACTTTGTTGTGTTTTCTTGTTTTAATCTACCTTAAAAAAAAGGAAATATAACATATGACAAAAATATGTTATCAAGGACCTAAAAAAAGGCTTGGTATTTAACTAAAATTTGTTGAAAAAAGGCAATTGATGTTTGTGGCCAAATCATTATTGCATCACACACATATTCTATAAACATAAACATATGGTCAATAAGGAAACACAACACACACAGTACTGTTTCAGTGGCTGCAAATAGTATATTTGTCCAAGCAATCTAGAACATAATGAAATCACAACTGAGAAACAGCATAATCTTGCCAGGGAGTAGAACCCTGAGGAGAAACAAAATAATTTGTCAAAACATCCCTAACTTTTATGCCAGAAAGGGGACGGCACGGAGGAGGGCCATGTGGTGTTGGCCTAATTACACTACGCAACATGTGTTCATCATTACCATCTGATAAGCAATCATGTATGCGGGTATATTTGTGCAAAATTACTGCTGCTTTGATAACTTCATTGACTGTAGCGTCACTGAGCTGTATGGCAGTCTGTAGGACACGCCATTTGGCCACCAGAATACCAAAGGCGCACTCCACCAGTCTCCGCGCCCTAGAAAGGCGCAAATTAAATATCCTTCGACGGTGGTCCAGGTTGCGCCGGGGATAAGGCCTCATGACGTGTCTGGTCAGTTGGAACGCCTCATCACCAACAAAAAAAAAGGCATTGCTTCTGCAGTGGAGCCTGGGAGTTGTTGTGGTGGTGGGAGATGTAACTGGTTGTCACGTAGCCGCCGACCCATTATAGACGAATTGAAGACCCTACAGTCTCCAGTTCGGCCATAGGCCCCAATGTCTACAATTATAAACCTGTAGTTACTGTCTACTACAGCTAACAGAACTACAGAGAAAAACTGCTTATAGTTGTAGAATTGGGAGCCAGAGTTCGGCGGCTTACGTACCCTGATATGTTTCCCATCCACCGCTCCAATGCAGTTTGGGAAGTCACAATTGACCTGGAACCCACGGGCTATTTGGAGCCAATCAGCCTGTTTTGGCTCAGGCATCACAAGGTCCTTGAGTCTATCCCATATTTGCCGACAGGTTAAACGCACAATGCCAGAAATTGTTGATTGGCCAATCAAAAACTCCAGGTGGAGTCCCGCAAAGGACAATCCAGTGGCCAGGAATCTGAAAGAGAAAAACAAATTAAGTAGGTTTCAAGAGAGCAGCCAAAACATGAATAAGCACAATCAGATTTGCTTTTGCAACCCCCCCAAAAAAAACACAGGGTAAAAAACAAATTTCCAAAGGGTGCTAAAATATAATATTTTCGTAACTTGGTCACATCTGCTTGTGACCTAATGTACACATATTCTGCTACAAAAAAAAGGAAAAAAAAACCTAAAAAAAAATAGAACATCAACATACAGTATGTGAGGATGTAGAATACATACCGTAATGTAAGGAGAAGACGTTCCTCGGCGGAGATGGCTTTGCGCATCCTTGTGTCCTGAAATGTGATTCCTGGGCGTAATATCTCCAACAATCTGTCAAATGTTTGGATTGTCATGCGACAGTAGAGATAGAACTTTTCAGGATGTTCCCGCAGAGCTGTATATAGCCGATGAAAATGGCCTTTAGTGAGGCGTTTGGTCAAAAGAGGATGCACCCACATTCTTCTGCTCCTCCTTCGTGGATCCACAATAACAGAGTATGGCTGGCCAAACCGACGCGACAAGACCCAGTTAAACAAAAACCCCTGCGTTGGGGTGAACTGCAGGTGGTCAGACATGGTACAAATGTTACCACAACACTACAACAGATGTCAAACTACAAAATGACCATATGGGAGTGAGCCACCTGTTGTAGGGGCCTTAAATAGGGTTGATGACGGTAATTTAAATCAAGTTCAGCCGCCAAAACCGTTAAATGTCCATTTTGTCAGGTTGCGTGAAAAATACGCATTACGGTGGGCATACGGATTACATACGCAACATTACCTGCGCAAAATACGCGACCACACCTTGCCTATGGAGTACTTACGGATCACCGTATTTCGAAGCTTGAGGCGTATTACGGCCGTAAAAAACGGACCGTATTTTTATACGCTGAGTGTGAGGCCGGCCTTACACTCACTGTGCTGTAAGACACACATAGTGCACTACCTCATGCCACTGGGCGCATTCAGGATGTACACATAGAGAAGTCAGGAAGACAATAAGGAGGGAGGAAGCTTGCGCACTGCACTGCCAAAACATGCACCATAAATATCAGTCATGTGACCCTATGATTAACTTTGGGACATCCTGCACCTGCAAGGGAGATATCAAGACCGTCATATGACATGCCGGTCTTGATAAATGTTCCCCCAACAGTGTATTATGAAATGTACGGAGACAAGAGGCTGGCCTACATTACAATTAACAGGAGAAAACTGTGATGAGTTATGAAAAAGGTGGAAAGGGCATGCAAAGATTTTAAAAGAAATAGCAAATCTAGGTTTATACATATCTGTACAACAGTAACAATAAACTTTACCTTGGTTTGTTCCAGCACACAGCAGCACTCCCAGCCATTGGCAGTGGAAGTTGTTAAAAAAGGGTTTTAATTGCTTGCTGGACACCTAGTTTTTACCTTGGAGCGTGAACATTAGGGTCCTGTTTTGCACATGTACTGAATGGTAGAACACTGGTCCTTGAGCATAAGACCAAAAAGAAAATATTTTCTTGCAGCTGTAGGGTGACCCTTCACGTTCGTCTATTGGGCTCTAAACACCCCGGTCTGACACTGGGAGACATGCTGCTACATCACTGGTAGAGAATGGAAAACTCCTTGTATCATTAGTGAGATATAAGTCATGGGACAAGCTAAGTTAGAACAGAAAACAATAGAAGCACTAAACTGTTCTTGAAAAGAAGTAAAATGATTCTGTTTTCATCAGTACTTCAGAGAAGATGCCTGTCATCGCAACTGCTTAACAAATAACAGAAAGCTATATAGTGAATCCACTTAGCTGGACTACACAATTTTGGAAAAGTGCTTGAGAAATCATGGCTGTAGATATAATGGTACTGCGAAAACACTTGGACAAGTTGAATGAAGGTATCACTTACAGAGAGAAACGATGCTCCGCAGATCTGTGAGATGGCACTGATGACATCCACGTCCCCTGCAGAATCAGTGCAGGAATCGCCCATAGTTCCGGTTTGTGCTGCTACAGGAGGACCAGGCCTCGCACACAGTGGAGAGTGGATTAGTGAGACCCTAGTGGTCATGAATTTGCAACCAGTTTTTGGGTGGACGCAAACAAAACAATTGTATAAAGTAATTTGATCATTAGACCCTTTCCTATGATTTTAAGTAAATGTCCAGTCACTTGGAAATAGATATATAGTAAATCAGTGGCTCCCACCCAATTTATTTGGCCATGTGATGTAAATACACAGCATGTCTGAAACTATTTGATAACAAGGCAGGAGGATAATAAGAATGTCAGATATTAAAAGTGGAACATGATTGAGTTTGTGTGGTAACCTGCATAATTAAAAAAAAACTCAAACATGAGATTTGAACCCAGGAAAAGCTCCAGTTGAGAGTCCGCAGCCAGCAGACTTACCACTGGACCATAAGCTCAAATGATAACATGCACATGTATTGATTTTCTTTGGCTATGAAATCTATGCACACTCTCAGTAACTGGAAACATTTTGATTTTTTTTCTGACATATGATACATATGTCACATAGTGAAACATCTCTTTGATGAGTGCAGGAAGTCACATATCATATGTTAGTTAAAAAAAAAGAAGTTTATTTGGAGATAGAACTCAAAAGTTTTCTATTCCATAAACCAGGAGCTTAACCACTCAGCCATCGGCTTAACTGGCACTGGAAAGACCCCTTTTCTTCCCTTTCCTTTTCTTCTGCGAGTATCTGAAAAACCTTTTGATTTTGATGTTTGAAAGAAGTCAAGTATCAGGTATCAGGTATCAGACTCATTTATTGAAATCACAGAACTAGGAGTGTCTGCCACATGTTTACATTGACAGTCACATAAGCAAATAGAGGACAAGTATCCTACAGCAGAGTATATAGTACAGTGGTAAGGTGTGCAGGCTTGGAAAGAGAGAGCTGTGATTTCAAATCCCAGCAATGGAACTTATTTTTTTTATTATTATTTTAAACCAAAACTATGTGTGATGAAAAAGCACAAGTCTAGAGACTAGAGACTACAGCCGTCAGCCTTACCATTGCACCACAAGCTCAAGTGATACCAGGTACTAATTTTATGACATGAACCATTCACATACTGTATGGAGGAAATCTGAATAACCTTCTGATTCTGATGTTTGAATGTTTCATGTACAGGTCCTTCTCAAAAAATTAGCATATAGTGTTAAATTTCATTATTTACCATAATGTAATGATTACAATTAAACTTTCATATATTATAGATTCATTATCCACCAACTGAAATTTGTCAGGTCTTTTATTGTTTTAATACTGATGATTTTGGCATACAACTCCTGATAACCCAAAAAACCTGTCTCAATAAATTAGCATATTTCACCCGTCCAATCAAATAAAAGTGTTTTTTAATAACAAACCAAAAAACCAACAAATAATAATGTTCAGTTATGCACTCAATACTTGGTCGGGAATCCTTTGGCAGAAATGACTGCTTCAATGCGGCGTGGCATGGAGGCAATCAGCCTGTGACACTGCTGAGATGTTATGGAGGCCCAGGATGCTTCAATAGCGGCCTTAAGCTCATCCAGAGTGTTGGGTCTTGCGTCTCTCAACTCTCTCTTCACAATATCCCACAGATTCTCTATGGGGTTCAGGTCAGGAGAGTTGGCAGGCCAATTGAGCACAGTAATACCATGGTCAGTAAACCATTTACCAGTGGTTTTGGCACTGTGAGCAGGTGCCAGGTCGTGCTGAAAAATGAAATCTTCATCTCCATAAAGCATTTCAGCCGATGGAAGCATGAAGTGCTCCAAAATCTCCTGATAGCTAGCTGCATTGACCCTGCCCTTGATGAAACACAGTGGACCAACACCAGCAGCTGACATGGCACCCCACACCATCACTGACTGTGGGTACTTGACACTGGACTTCAGGCATTTTGGCATTTCCTTCTCCCCAGTCTTCCTCCAGACTCTGGCACCTTGATTTCCGAATGACATGCAAAATTTGCTTTCATCAGAAAAAAGTACTTGGGACCACTTAGCAACAGTCCAGTGCTGCTTCTCTGTAGCCCAGGTCAGGCGCTTCTGCCGCTGTTTATGGTTCAAAAGTGGCTTTACCTGGGGAATGCGGCACCTGTAGCCCATTTCCTGCACACGCCTGTGCACGGTGGCTCTGGATGTTTCCACACCAGACTCAGTCCACTGCTTCCTCAGCAATCTTCCTCAGGGTCCGGTCACCTCTTCTCGTTGTACAGCGTTTTCTGCCACATTTTTTCCTTCCAACAGACTTACCATTGAGGTGCCTTGATACAGCACTCTGGGAACAGCCTATTTGTTGAGAAATTTCTTTCTGGGTCTTACCCTCTTGCTTGAGGGTGTCAATGATGGCCTTCTTGACATCTGTCAGGTCGCTAGTCTTACCCATGATGGGGGTTTTGAGTAATGAACCAGGCAGGGAGTTTTTAAAAGCCTCAGGTATCTTTTGCATGTGTTTAGAGTTAATTAGTTGATTCAGAAGATTAGGGTAATAGGTCGTTTAGAGAACCTTTTCTTGATATGCTAATTTATTGAGACAGGTTTTTTGGGTTATCAGGAGTTGTATGCCAAAATCATCAGTATTAAAACAATAAAAGACCTGACAAATTTCAGTTGGTGGATAATGAATCTATAATATATGAAAGTTTAATTGTAATCATTACATTATGGTAAATAATGAAATTTAACACTATATGCTAATTTTTTGAGAAGGACCTGTATCAGTCAGACTCAGGTATCAGACTCGGGTATCAGAGTCAGGTATCAAAGGCAGGTATCAGACTCAGGTATCAGACTCAAGTATCAGACTCAGGTATCAAAGTCAGGTATCAAAGTCAGGTATCAGACTCAAGTATCAGAGTCAGGTATCAAAGTCATGTATCAGACTCAAGTATCAAAGTCAGGTATCAGAGTCAGGTATCAGACTCAAGTATCAGAGTCAGGTATCAAAGTCATGTATCAGAGTCAGGTATCAGACTCAAGTATCAGAGTCAGGTATCAGACTCAAGTATCAGAGTCAGGAATCAGACTCAGGTATCAGACTCAGGCATCAAAATCAGGGATCAGACTCAGGTATCAGAATCAGGTATCAGAATCAGGTATCAGACAAAGTATTTCTGATGTTTGACTTTGATATGTGACCATGTCCTAAAATGAACACTGTACCTGGGTGAACGTGTTCTGTACTGTTATAGGCCGGTGAATGTTGGGCAAGAGGGGCTGTGATGGCAATAGTATATTTTTAAAAAAGGTACCCCATTGGGGAATTGTTTGTCAGCTCATGCCCTCCTGTACAAGTCTTAGAGACCCACACCCCTACATTAGGCCTACTTCTTAACTCGGTTTCCTGCAATGTCTCTTCCTTAACTCCGACTACATGACCTGGGTGAACGTGCTCTGTACTGTTATAGGCCGGTGAATGTTGGGCAAGAGGGGCTGTGATGGCAATAGCATATTTTTAAAAAAGGTACCTCCCATTGGGGAATTGTTTGTCAGCTCATGCCCTCCTGTACAAGTCTCAGGGACCCACACCCCTACATTGGGCCTACTTCTTAACTCGGTTTCCTGCAATATCTCTTCCTTATCTCTGACTACATGACCTAGATGAATGTGCTCTGTACTGTTCTAGGCCGGTGAATTTTGGGCAAAGGGGGCTGTGATGGCAATAGTATATTTTTAAAAAAGGTGCCCCCATTGGTGAAACCACATGCTTGTTGGCAAAGCCTTCATAACATTTGTGTACCTTAACCCCTTCTCGACCTGTGATGCCACGTTGACGTCAGGAAAGTCGGTGCCAATCCGACCTGTGACACCTATGTGGCGTCATGGCGGAATCACGTCCTTGCAGATCGGGTGAAAGGGTTAACTCCAATTTCACCTGATCTGCATGGACAGGGGGAGCGGTACTTCAGCCCAGGGGGGTGGCTTCACCCCCCGTGGCTACGATCACTCTGATTGGCTGTTGAAAATGAAACAGCCAATCAGAGCAATTTGTAATATTTCACCTATGAAAAGTGGTGAAATATTGCAATCCAGCCATGGCCGATGCTGCAATATCATCGTCCATGGCTGGAAACCCTGATCTGCCCCCCGCCACCGCCACCGATCTCCCCAGTCCTCCGTTCTGTCCCGTACTGTGGTCCGCTCCCCTCCGTCCTCCTGTCCGCTGCCCCATCCTCCTGTCCGCTCCCCCGTGCTCCGAACCACCCCCCATGCTCGATCCACCCTCCGTGCTCCGATCCCACCCCCTCATACTTACCGAGCCTCCCGGTGTCTGTCCGTCTTCTCCATGGGCGCCGCCATCTTCCAAAATGGTGGGTGCATGCGCAGTGTGCCCGCCGAATCTGCCGGCCAGCAGATTCGTTCCAAGTACATTTTGATCACTGTGATAAAACCTATCACAGTGATCAAAATAAAAAAAATAGTAAATGAATCCCCCTTTATCACCCCATAAGTAGGGACAATAATAAAATAAAGAAAATATATATTTTTTCCACTAGGGTTAGGGCTAGGGTTAGGGTTAGGGCTAGGGTTAGAATTAGGGTTAGAAATAGGGTTAGGGTTAAAATTAGGCTATGTGCACACGGTGGGGATTTGGCTGCAGATCCGCAGCAGATTGGTCGCTGCAGATTCGTAGCAGTTTTCCATCAGGCTTACAGTACCATGTAAACCTATGGAAAACCAAATCCGCTGTGCCCATGGTGCGGAAAATACAGCACGGAAACGCTGTGTTGTATTTTCCGCAGCATGTCAATTCTTTGTGCGGATTCCGCAGCATTTTACACCTGTTCCTCAATAGGAATCTGCATGTGAAATCCGCACAAAAAAACACTGGAAATCCGCGGTAAAATTTCAAAAATGGTGCGGAAAAATCTCACACGAATCCGCAACGTGGGCACATAGCCTTAGGGTTAGGGTTGGAATTAGAGTTAGGGTTGGAATTAGGGCTAGGGTTGGAAATAGGGTTAAGATTAGGCTTGTGCTTAGGGTTATGGTTAGGGTTAGGGGTGTGTTGGGGTTAGGGATGTGGTTAGGGGTGTGTTGGGATTAGGGTTGTGATTAGGGTTATGGCTAGAGTTGGGATTAGGGTTCGGGATGTGTTGGGTTTAGTGTTGGAGTTAGAATTGAGGGGTTTCCACTGTTTAGGCACATCAGGGGTCTCCAAACGCAACATGGCAACACCATTGATTCCAGCCAATCTTGCGTTCAAAAAGTCAAATGGTGCTCCCTCCCTTCCGAGCCCCAATGTGCGCCCAAACAGTGGTTTACCCCCACAAATGGGGTACCAGCATACTCAGGACAAACTGGGCAACAATTATTGGGGTCCAATTTCTCCTGTTACCCTTGCGAAAATAAAAAATTGCTTGCTAAAACATAATTTTTGAGGAATGAAAAATTATTTTTTATTTTCATGGCTCTGCGTTATAAACTTCTGTGAAGCACTTGGGGATTCAAAGTGCTCACCACACATCTACATAAGTTCCTTGGGGGGTCTAGTTTCCAAAATGGGGTCACTTGTGGGGGGTTTCTACTGTTTAGGCACATCAGGGGCTCTGCAAACACCTGACGTCCGCAGACCATTCCATCAAAGTCTGCATTTCAAAAGTCACTACTTCCCTTCCGAGCCCCGACGTGTGCCCAAACAGTGGTTTACCCCCACATATAGGGTATCAGCGTACTCAGGACAAACTGCACAACAACTTTTGGGGTACAATTTCTCCTGTTACTCTTGTAAAAATAAAAAATTGCGGGCTAAAAAACGGCTCTGTGTTATAAACTTCTGTGAAGCACTTGGGGATTTAAAGTGGTCACCGCACATCTAGATTAGTTCCATGGGAGGTCTAGTTTTCCAAAATGGGGTCACATGTGGGGGAGCTCCATTGTTTAGGCACACAGGGGCTCTCCAACGATGGTGTCCACTAACGA
This sequence comes from Ranitomeya variabilis, assembly GCF_051348905.1. Taxonomy (NCBI): domain Eukaryota; kingdom Metazoa; phylum Chordata; class Amphibia; order Anura; family Dendrobatidae; genus Ranitomeya; species Ranitomeya variabilis. The sequence continues at coordinate 673,668,278 of NC_135235.1, read as the reverse complement.
TTGGAGCTAATTTTTCATTTAAAAAGTCAAATGGCGCTCCTTCACTTCTGAGCCCTGCCGTGTGCCCAAACAGTGCTTTACCCCCACATGTGAGGCATCAGTGTACTCAGGAGAAATTGCCCAATAAATTTTAGGATCCATTTTATCCTGTTACCCTTGTGGAAATGAACAAATTGAGGCTAAAAGAAATATTTCGTGAAAAAAAAAGTACTTTTTCATTTTTACGGATCAATTTGTGAAGCACCTGGGGGTTCAAAGTGCTCATTATGCATCTAGATAAGTTCCTTGGGGGGTCTACTTTCCAAAATGGGGTCACACGTGGGGGAGCTCCAATATTTAGGCACACAGGGGCTCTCCAAACGCAACATGGCATCCGCTAACGATTGGAGCTAATTTTTCATTCAAAAGTCAAATGGCGCTCCTTCCCTTCCGAGCCTTGCCGTGTGCACAAACAGTGGTTTGTGATCACATAAGAGGTATCAGTGTACTCAGGAGAAATTGCCCAACACATTTCAGGATCCATTTTATCCTGTTGCCAATGTGAAAATGAAAAAATTGAGGCTAAAAATTTTTGTGTGTGAAAAAAAAGTACTTTTTCATGTTTTCGGATCAATTTGTGAAGCACCTGGGGGTTCAAAGTGCTCAGTATGCATCTAGATAAGCTCCTTGGGGGGTCTAGTTTCCGAAATGGGGTCACTTGTGGAGGAGCTCCAATGTTTAGGCACACAAGGGCTCTCCAAATGCGACATGGTGTCCGCTAAAGATTGCAGCCAATTTTTCATTGAAAAAGTCAAATGGCGCTCCTTCCATTCCGAGCCCTGTCGTGTGCCCAAACAGTGGTTTCCCCCCACATATGGGGTATCAGCGTACTCAGGACAAATTGTACAATAAATTTTGGGGTCCAGTTTCTCTTTTTACCCCTGGAAAAATAAAAAAATTGTTGCTAAAAATCATTTTTGTGACTAAAAAGTTAAATGTTAATTTTTTCCTTCCATGTTGCTTCTGCTGCTGTCAAGCACCTGATGGGTTAATAAACTTTTAGAATGTGGTTTTAAGTACCTTGAGGGGTGCAGTTTTTAGAACTTTGTTTCCAAAATTGTGCTGATGTAAAGTAGACATGTGGGTAATGTTATTTATTAACTATTTTGTGTCACATAACTCTCTTGTTTAACAGAATAAAAAATCAAAATTTGAAAATTGCGAAATTTTCAAAATTTTAGCCAAATTTCCATTTTTTTCACAAATAAATGCAAAAATTATCGACCTAAATTTACCACTATCATGAAGCCAAGTATGTCACGAAAAAAAAATCTCAGAACCGCTAGGATCCGTTGAAGCATTCCTGAGTTATTACCTCATAAAGGGACACTGGTCAGAATTGCAAAAAACGGCCAGGTCATTAAGGTCAAAATAGGCTGGTTCATGAAGGGGTTAAAGAGCTCACTTGAAAAGCTCCTTTTTGTGTTGCCTGTTTGCTCACATTTGACACAATACACTTCATATATATTTGATAAAGCAATGCTGTTAGTTTGGCTCTGTAGTTCATTACAAATATTTCTTTGTCCACTATATTAGTTTCTCTCCTTGAGAGCCATAACTTTGGCTGCATCAAATGGTAAGAGTTCAATACAACAAGTGATAGCTGAATGCTTGTAGATGCAGAGGACTTAATCAATTTTGGCTGAGATAACTTGTATGAGGGAGACTGCATGTTCCTTCCTTCTTTGTAGGATAATAAACAGGAATAATAATCAATGCTCTTTTTATCTGTAAAGTAATTATTTAAAAGGTTGTCAGATCATCTTTTGTGTCTCCAATATTTACTACACAGCCGAACGGAACAGTTATGGAAAATTGAGCATGGTCACAGTTATTTTTTGGAACATCTTCACATTCTTGCAGTTATCACTTTTATTTTCCGGAATACATAATCGCAGCTATTTTTAACATTACTTACCTATAGCTACTGGTCAAGAAGATTGCCATGATTATCCAGAGTACTCAATGGGTTAAGCTTAAGTTTTTCTAGAAAGGCTGAATATAGATATGATTGCAGTTAATAGTGTAGTGCAAATATACGAATGGCGATTTTGAATCCAGATTGAAATATACCGAATGCATTCAGACAATTACATACAATGGAATGGTTTGTGAACAATTCCAATCTACAATGGAATGGTTCACAAATAAACATATCCAGGTGTTAGAATGGCCAAGTCAAAGTCCAGACCTCAATCCAATGGAGAATCTGTGGAAAGAGCTGAAAACTGCTGTTCAAAAACGATCTCCATCAATCCTCACTGAGCTCGAGCTGTTTACCAAGGAAGAATGGGCAAGAATTTCAGTCTCTCAATGTACAAAACTGATATAGACATACCCCAAGCAACTTGCAGCTGTAATCGCAGCAAAAGGTGGTGCAACAAATTATTAAGTTAAAGGGGACGAATAATATTGCACTCCCCACTTTTCAGTTTTTGAATTTCCACAAAAATTTAAAATAACCAATAAATTTCGTTCAACTTCACAATTGTGTTCCACTTGTTGTTGATTCTTTACCAAAAATTTACATTTGGTATCTTTATGTTTGAAGCATGATATGTGGGAAAAGGTTGAAAAGGTCCAGGGAGCCGAATACTTTTGCAAGACACTGTAGCTGGTTTTCTTGTAAAACATTTACAGATGTGACAGACAATGCTCATAGTGACAAAATCTTGAGAAATGGTTGTTTATTCACTTCACAAACAGTTCTAAGCTTCTATGTGTCTGTTGTTTGGCATTGTAAAACATTAAGATTTACTGAACCTCTGCCTGTGGTGGTTTTATCTAAATCCTTGTGGCTTTTATATTTTAAGGGTTTATGGCCCCTCGTCTGATGACTCCATGATATCTCAGTTTCAAACGACCTTGAAAGCAGGCCACTTGAAGGGCTGGGTGAAACTAGAGTTACTACATAGTGTAAATCACTATATAAGACCAGAAACTTGACTAAGACAGATGCCAAAACTGGGGTACCTGAACATGTACAGTGTGCACACCTGCATAATTGGGGACGCCCATGCAGTGTAGGTAATCTCCCACGGGTTCTCTGTCTTGGTGTTGCTTCTCTGATATTCCAGACGGATGATGTTTAAAAGCCTCTTGGTGATGATGTAAGTATACTGTAAGTAGTTAATCTTTATATATACTTAATCATTATATGTATTTAATCCAAATATGTACTTATCCTTTGTATGTTAACATATACAAAAGTGTACGCACTCATACTATTCAATCATATTATTCCTTGAATTTTGTACTAAAAAAAAAAGTAAAATTGCATTGTATTGCAAGTATTTGCATTCTTTAAAGCCGTATCTGAACGTAAGTGTTAAAAACTTGGCAAATAAAATTGCCAAATTCTCCTGTAAATCATTCTGCAAAGAGGGAACCATCATACCATTAAAAAATAAAAAGTTGATCGTCCTTCAATGTAGTGCATCCTGCTCTCAACATATTGTCGGGATTCCATTACCATTGGAAACCAAGAAAGGGTTTGACAGCTTGAGGTTTCATGGTACACAAGTTTTTTGTTTTTTTTCAACGTAACAGTCTCCTGTCTCCAATCACGTGATTCAGACAGCATTGTTGGGTATTCTAAAAAGCGTAACTGAAAACAGACATCATTTTGTGTCACATTAGTAAACTTTATAGTCTTGCAAGGATTTAAAGTATTCTGTTTCACTCGCTTTTGGACTAATTGGTGATATTTTTATCAGCCACAACTCTGAATTTTTAGCAAGTTTTGGTGGAAGAGATACAAATTCTTTCCTTTTTTTCCTTGCAATCAGTTCTCCTTAACTCTGTGTGATTTTATATGTGATTTTTTATTTGAACGTTGAGAAATGGATTTTGTAGGAGAAGAACGCACTTTTATGACAATTGAAAAAACTTTTGGAACCATGCCTTGTGTAACGTCCACCATCTTGCAATGTAAGATGTCACACTGAGGACTTCGAACACCAAGAGTGTTTGAAACGCGTTCGGTGGTTTATGGCTGTTCTTCAACGTCATCTGTAAGCAGCTTTCCATTTTTTAATATGTTGCAATAAAGACTTTTGATTTTAACTCCGGAGTTGGATCCTCCTTTTTTTCTTCATACAAGTGTTTCAGCGTCAGGCAGAGACGCTCTTTCCGTGCTCGGGTTTTCCTTGGACCATGAGAAATCTATCTACAAAGGTGAGCTGAAATTTATCCTTTTTTTCTTGATTTTTCATACATTCACGTGACAACTAATTTCTCTTCCAGCTTCTGTTTTTCACTGAACATTGAATTAGGAAGAGTAGCTCATCGGCACGTAACTAAGTGTATACATCTCATATGTGCTTGGGGGGGTGCCGAAATTAGTTCTTGCCCTGGGTGCCGGAAAATCTAGATACACATCTGCAAGCCATGGAGGTCACTGAGTGGGGGGATTACTGCCAGGAGAACTGTTTAAGGATTTCATTGCGGCAAGTCTGGAGAAGGGACACATCAGACCCTCATCTTCTCCCGTGGCGGCAGGGTTCTTCTTCATGAAGAAAAAAGATGATGGACTACGTCCCTGTTTAGATTTCTGGGAATTAAATCAAATTACAATCCAAGATCCATACCCTCTTCCTCTGATTCTGTATCTCTTCAGCCAGGTCACGGTGGCTAAGGTGTTCTCCAAGTTGGATTTAAGGGGGGGGGTTTACAACCTGGTTAGAATTAGAGAAGGGGATGAAAGGAAAATGGCACATTCAATAATCCTGAGGGTCATTTTGAGAGTCTGGTCATGCCTTTCAGTCTGACCAATGCACCTGCTGTATTCCAGCATTTCATTAACAATATTTTCCATCATTTGGTGGGTAGGTTTGTGGTCGTCTATCTAGATGATATTTTGGTTTACTCACCTGATTTGGAAACACATCGGGGGCATGTTAGACAGGTGTTGCAAATATTAAGAGATAACAATTTGAATGCCAAACTGGAAAAATGTGTTTTCGCCATCCAGGAGGTGCAGTTTTTGGTGTACCTGCTGTCATCTTCTGGTTTTCAGATAGATCCAGAGAAAATCCATGCTATCCTTGACTTGTCCAAAAGGTCAGACACTGCCCTGCGGGCTTTTACCTCCCTAAAGAACTATTTTGCCATGGCTCCAATACTCAGTCAACCTGAGGTTTCCCAACCCTTTGTTGTGGAAGTTGGTGCATTGGAGGTGGGGGTTGGGGCTGTGTTGTCTCAGGGTCCGTCCCCTGGTAAATGGCATCCATGTGCCCTCTTTTCAAAAAAATTTTATTCGGCTGAGAGTAAGGGTTTGTGCACATGTCAGGATTTCTTGCAGAAATTTCCTGAAGAGAACCGGAAATTTTCTGCAAGAAATCCGCATTTTTTTTTTTTGCGTTTTTTTCACGTTTTTTTTGCGGTTTTTTTTTTAAGCATTTTGCAAGCGAAATTAGCTTGCAGAATGCTAAAGTTTTCCAAGCGATCTGTAGCATCGCTTGGAAAACTGACTGACAGGTTGGTCACACTTGTCAAACATAGTGTTTGACAAGTGTGACCAACTTTTTACTATAGATGCAGCCTATGCAGCATCAATAGTAAAAGATAGAATGTTTAAAAATAATTAAAACATTTTAAAAAATGGTTATACTCACCTGCAGACAGCCGATCTCCTCAGCGGCGTCCTTTCCTATAGATGGTGTGTGTGTGCAGGACCTTCGATGACGTCACGGTCACGTGAGCGGTCACATGAGCGGTCACGCGACCAATCACAAGACCGTGACGTCATCGCAGGTCCTTCACACACACCATCTATAGGAACCGAAGCGGCAGCAAGACTCCGGGGCCATCGAAGGTGAATATATGATTATTTTTTATTTTAATTCTTTTTTTTTTACCAATTATATGGTGCCCAGTCCGTGGAGGAGAGTCTCCTCTCCTTCAACCTGGGTACCAACCGCACATGATCTGCTTACTTCCTGCATGGTGGGCACAGCCACATGCGGAAAGTAAGCAGATCAATGCATTCCTAGGTGTGCGGAGTCACCGCAATTCCGCAAATTTAATGAACATGTTGCTTTTTTTTCCGCGATGCGATTTTTTCGCGGAAAAAAATGCAACATTTGCACAAGAAATGCGGAATACACTGTAAATAATAGGAGGCATATGTAAGCGTTTTTTTCGCGTTTTTATCACGTTTTTATAGCGAAAAAACACGAAAAAAACGCGAAAAATACTGTTGGTGTGCACATGGCCTAATTGTGATGTGGGTAATAGAAAGCTTTTGGCAATGAAGAATGGCAACAATGGTTGAAGGGGGCTGTAAATCCTGTTACTGTTATCACTGACCATAGGAACGTGTCATATCTTCAATCGGCTAAATGTCTCAACCCTAGGCAGGCTAGATGGTCCATATTTTTTACTAGGTTAAATTTTGTGGTCACTTTCCGTCCAGGAATCAAAAATGTCAAGGCTAATGCCTTGTCCCGGAGCTTCTCGCTGGTGACCATGAGAACCTTGCCATGATTTTGCAGAAGGGGGTAGTTATTTTGGCATTGTACCCTGAGTTAAAGGGTGAGGTGTTGGAGGCACAGGGGCATGTCCCTGTCTCCTTCCCTCCAGGAAGGTTATTTGTACCACTAAATCTGCACAAAGTAATAAGGGAACAACACAACTCTGTACTTGCTGGTCATCCAGGTGGTAAGGCAACCACGGACCTCATTTCTCGTCATTTTTGGTGGCCAAGGTTGCATCGTTATGTGGTTGAACAGGTATCTGCTTGTAGTGTGTGCACACTTTCTAAGGTATCACATACCCATCTGTCTGGTACTCTTGTTCCGCTGCCTATTCCCTGCAGACCATGGACACACTTGTCCATGGATTTTATTACTGACCTACCGGTATCTGCGGGCAAGACTTTGTTTTTTGTGGTTGTACATAGGTTCAGTAAGATGGTCCATTTCATCGTATTACTGACACTTCCAAATGCCAAGACTCTTGCTCAGGTGTTTGTAAGTGAGATCGTGAAGCTTCACAGGGTTCCCTCCAATGTGGTGTCAGATCAGGGGACCGAATTTGTTTCCAAGTTCTGGAGGGCTTTCTGTTCTCAACTGGGGTTGCAGCAGTCAGTTTCCTCTGCCTTCCATCCCCAGTCAAATGGACAGACCGTGCACGTTAACCAGAATTTGTAGACCTACCTCAGGTGTTTTGTCTCCGAAAATCACTAGGATTGGGCATCCTACATTCCACTGGCAGAATTTGCCATCAAAAATTGCCATCAGGTATCTACCGGCAGGTCACCGTTTTTTGGTGCATACGGTTACCATCCACAGTTTGGTACTTTTAGCGGGGGAGGGGTTTCGGGAGTTCTTAAAGAGGAACGTTTTGCTTCGTCGCACTCCTCAGTTTGAACATCAACCTCTATACCTATTGGCTCATTGGGCTAATGATAACATTTCCCCTAAAGAAGCCCTATCATTGAGGGCGATACGCGTGGGGCTGCATTGGCCTTGGTCCATTTCATCTCCCGGCCTGGGGACTTTTGGTCCCGTGTATGCTGCACACTGGGTTACTTAACCTTATGGTCTCCTGGGACTCTAGATGTTTTCATTATCATATGATTGATCTTTTGCCATATTGGATGGTTTTTTGAGATAGCAATCTGTGAAATTATTTATATTGCAAATTTTTGGCAATAAGCATGTTATCATTAGCCCCATGAGCCAATAGCTATAGAGGCTGGTGTTCAGGCATTATATATCATATATAGAGGTGTCAATATGTACAATATTGGATATGGACAAGGTGTTTGTGTGCTGTTTTTAAATATGTTTTAAATTGTGTGGTGTGACAATAAAACCCCGTATTTTAATACTTATGCTATGGTAGTGCGCTGGGTTCTCCTATTTTCAGGATTCTAGATTCTCATCTCCAATGTCATTCCCTACAATACCTGGTGCACTGGAAGGGTTATGGTCCAGAGAAAAGGATATGGGTCTCGGCATCTGAGGTGAATACTCCCAGGATGGGTCGTTCATTTCACACCTCTTGTCTTGAGAAGCCTGGTCCTGGGTGTCCAGAGGCCACTCGTAGAAGGGTGCTACTGTCACGGGTATGTCAGAGGCTGCAGATAGTCGCACTGCATCTAGCTGCAGATGGTCTCAGTGGTTGGCAGTGCAGACTAGTGGCTACCTCCCCAGGCCCTAATTGTGTCTCCTGAATCTGGGTGTTTATTACTCCCAACTTCCTGTCCGGAGTTGTGGGTGATATTTTCTGTTTGCACTTTCCTGTTGAGGCTTGGAGTTGTAGCAGTCTGCTATTGTCCTCGTTGAAGTTTGGATGATGTCAGTGTCTCTCTCTGAGTGTGTCCCCCTTGTTTCATTTATCCTTGCTGAATTTAGTGTTAGTGAGATTGACCAGCGCTCATCCTGTCCTTCCCAATGCAGAGCTTATCGCCAGGGTCAGGCAGGAACTAGGTATCCTGCTCAGCGATAGCTGCAGAACCTATATAGAGATGATAGGAGAGATAGGGTCACGTTATATCTGTCTAGGGGTCTCCACTTTCCCCATCCCTAGTGTTTGGTTCCCGTTCCGTGATCCCTTCATATTACACTTAGCCTGTTCTGCACTGTGTGTGACACCGATCTAGCTAACTGACAAGTTCACTTTCAGCAACAGCAGCAGTACTAGGAGCAGTGGCCTCACTGCACTGTGACACTTAGAAATTGGTGACAGCAAAACAAGATGTCTGCTTTTAGTATGGACAGGGACATGTGAATTCGGCAGCCTATTACAGAAGACCTTGTGTCATGACGTTGTGGATGTTTTCTGCGCCCTAATTGGATGCCGGAACGCACACACATTAACTTATTAAAGTAAAAAAAATTACATTGCACAGCTCCTCTGACCTAGACACCTCCCCTCCCCATGAAACAGTCCCCTTGTCACCCCTTTTACTCAAACAGCCCCATTATCCTAGCCAAAGTCATAACAAAAACATTAATGGAAACGCAATGATTTACCAAACTGTGACCGGATTTTGTCGACTTTTGAGAAAACTAATGCTTGGGAAACCGAGCATGAATCTGAACGCTCTACATTTGTGCCGAATTTGAGATTGGCGAACGTTTTCCGAATAAGTTCGCTCATCTATAGAGCGAGGAGTCATTTGTGATATTAGGGTTCCAACAAGTGGCGTAACTTAAAACTCATGTGCCCCGATGCGAAAGCTCCAACGGGGCCCCCAAATATTATAAATCTTTAATGGCAATAGTATTTTTCTATAGGCCAAAGGGACTTTTGGGGCCCCCTAGGCTCCAGGGCCCGGGTGCGATTGCAACCCCTGCACCTGTTGTAGTTACGCCCCTGGTTCCTCTGTGACAAGCTAGGGGCAGGATTGAGGTGCAATAGGGTTTGTCTTTACCACAATGGTTGACATATTTTGAAAATTTGGCTACTTTTTTATAAAACACGAAATTATGAAAAAATATTGGATAGTATCACCAATATATCTGGAAACAGCAGCAGGGAGATCACGCTGATTCAAACACTGCCACTAATTTGTATGGGGACAACACTGCGCTGCCTCCAATCGTCAGGACAATTACGCAATTGACTGACGAGTGATGGACGAGACCAAGGCTGATGTCACTACTACACCAGTTAGAGGGGAACTCACAATGAACGTAGAGCATAAACACCTCCGATTCCAACAGATGGAATATATACACAGTCATAGAGGAAAACTAAAATCCATAACACATCTAAAGGGAATGGGGAAGAGCTGACAATTCAAACTCCTTTGAAACAGGCCTTCACAAGGAACATATAAGGATGAGGGAAAATGAGTTATAGCTAGGGAGAGAGGAACAAATTAACCCCTTCATGACCGGAGGTATTTTTGGTTTTGTGTTTTCGTTTTTTTCTACCCTTCTTCCTAGAGCCATAACTTTTTTATTTTTCCGTCAATATGGCCATGTGAGGGCTTTTTTTTGAGGGACGAGTTCTACTTTTGAAAGACACCATTGGTTTGAATATATTGTGTCCTGGAAAATGGGAAAAAAATTCAAAGTGCGGTGAAATTGCAAACAAAGTGCAATTCCACTGTTGGTTTTTGTTTTGCTTTTTTACTAAGTTCACTAAATGCTAAAACTGACCTGCCATTATGATTCTCCAGGTCATTACCAGTTCATAGTCATCAAACATGTCTAGGTTCTTCTTTATCTAAGTGGTGAAAAAAAATCCAAAATTCCAAAAGAAATTAAGAAAATTGCGCCATTTTCTGATACCTGTAGCGTCCCCACTTTTTGTGATCGTGGGTCGGGTGAGGGATTATTTTTTGCATGCTGAGCTGACATTTTTAATGATACCATTTTGTTGCAGATGTGATCTTTTGATAGCTCATTTTTGCATTTTTATGCAGTGTCGCAGTGACCAAAAAAACATAATTCTGGCATTTTTAATTTTTTCTCGCTACACTGTTTAGCGATCAGGTTAATCTTTTTTTTATTGATTAAGCGATTATGAACGCGGCAATACCAAATATGTGTATGTTTGAAATTTTTTTATTGTTTTATTTTGAATTGGTCGAAACAGGGGTGATTTGAACTTTAATATTTTATTTATTTCTTAATATTTTTTAAAACATTTTTTTTTCACTTTTGGCATGCTTCAATAGTCTCCATGGGAGACAAGAAGCTGCCATAACCTGATCGACTCTGCTACATAAAGGTGATTATAAGAATACCTCACTTGTTATGAGCGCCGACCACCGGGTGGCGCTCATAGCAATCCGGCACTGACAACCATAGAGGTCTCCAAGAGACCTCTTGTTGTCATGCCAACCCTTCGATGACCCGCGATCACGTGACAGGGGTCACCAATGGGTGGATTTCCAGCGCAAATGCCGGAAATTCATGTTAAATGCCGCTGTCAGCATTTGACAGTGGCATTTAATGGGTTAACAGCCGCGGGAGGATCATGATTCCTCCCGCGGCTGTTAGCAGCACATCAGCTGATCAGATAAGCTGACATGTGCCGGAAAAGGTGCAGGCTCATCGCTGGAGCCCGCACCAAACAGGGGGAGGCGTCCAATGACGGATAGATCTGTCATTGGGCGTTAAGGGGTTAAAACAGGGGAATTATAGAGAGTGTGAACAACTCATCTCCTGTGAACCTGTTTCTCCCTGCAGTGTCCAGGTAATTACCATATATACTCGAGTATAAGCCGAGATTTTCAGCCCATTTTTTTAGGCTGAACGTGCCCCTCTCGGCTTATACTCAAGTCATTGTCCAGAGGGGCGAGTGGCATCTGTCACATACTCATATGCAGCTCCGTTCCTGTGTTCAGCGGTCAAGTGGTACTGCTCATTAAAGTAATGAATATGGACACGACTCCACTCCCATAGGGGTGGAGCGCATATTCTTTGCTTTAATGAGCGGTACCAGTGACCGCTGAACACCGAAACAAGCTTTCGGCGCCGACACCATCTGGCAGTGAGAAGCAGGGACTGTGCCGGAAGCAGGTGAGTATAACAGGGGAGGGTGAGCATTGCGATATTCACCTGTCCCCGTTCCACCGCCGGGCACCACTCCGTCTTCCGCGTCCTCTGGCTGTGACGTTCAGGTAACAGGGTGTGATAACGTGATTAGTAGTGTGAACAGTCACTGCAGAGACCCAAAAGATGGAGCGGCGCTTGGCGGTGGAACGGGAACAGGTGAATATCACAAGTGTCGGGGCCCTGAGAGTCGAGAGGTGAGTATGCCATTTTTTTTTAAGCGCAGCAACAGCATATGGGGCATATTACTCTATGGAGCATCTTATGGGGCCATAATCAACCTTTATGCAGCACTGTATGGGGCAAATGTTTCTATGGAGCATCTTATGGAGCCATTATTAACCTTTGTGCAGCATTATATGGGGCATATTTTAATATGGACCATCTTATGGGGCCCATCATAAACTTTATAGAGCATTATATGAGGCGTATTTTGTATGGAGCATTTCATGGGGCCCATCATGAACTGTATGAAGAATATGGGGCTCCTGAATCAATATGGATATTCAAAAACACTTAACCTACTGATGTCTCAATTAATTTTACTTTTATTGGTAACTATTTGTATTTTTGAAGTTTACCAGTAGATGCTGCATTTTTTACCCTAGGCTTATACTCGAGTCATTAAGTTTTCCCAGTTTTTTGTGGCAAAATTAGGAGTCTCGGCTTATACTTGGGTCGGCTTATACTTGAGTATATACGGTAAACAGGAAAAATCTTTTTTCTAGGAACCTGATACCAAAAGGAGATCTGTTTACACAGAAGTAATTTTTGTTCTCATCAAAGCATCTTTCAAAGATTCTATGTCTTCGGGGTTCAGATAGGAATAGATATGTTTGTATCGATCCAATATTTATGGGATATAGATTTTCAGTGTCGTTAAAAAAGTTAACTGAAATAGTGTCAAGGCAGCTAGACATGAAATTGTAAAATCAATTGGAAATAGAATGCAGCAGGACAGATGGACCCTTCACCATGGAAAGCAGACTCCCCCAAAAGAATTGCACTCAAAAGACCCCACGAGACACAAAACGAGAATGTTTGGCAAGTGCCAGGCTGTAAAGCACAAATTGGGTAGCCCCACTAGCGTCACTCCACTCTCGAGCCCATTATATTAGAGCATTGTGGCTCTTTCCGGGTCATCAGGTGAAGCCAACCAAAGAGAATAGAAGGAACGCCAAGGGACCGTGCAGCACATAACACGCCTGTGACAGGAATGATTCCCTCAGGACTCCCCGATCTATGTGTGAGAGAGCCCGGCACTTAATAACTCTTATTGTTTGGGTCTTGTGAGGTCTTTTCAATTAGATTCTTTTGTCTGTTTTTCTTGGCAAAGGGTTTATCCACCATTTTAAGTGGTACAGTACCTTCTGTAAACAGATGAACAAGAAATATTCCGCACTGGTATTTTGATCCACAGACACTATAAGGGTATGTGCACACGTCCGGATTTCTTGCAGAAATTTCCTGAAGAAAACCGGAAATTTTCTGCAAGAAATCCGCATTTTATTTTTGCGTTTTTTTTTCCGTTTTTTTCGCGTTTTTTTTAGCATTCTGCAAGCGTAATTAGCTTGCAGAATGCTAAAGTTTTCCAAGCGATCTGTAGCATCACTTGGAAAACTGACTGACAGGTTGGTCACACTTGTCAAACATAGCGTTTGACAAGTGTGACCAACTTTTTACTATAGATGCTGCTTTTGCAGCATCTATAGTAAAAGATAGAATATTTAAAAATAATAAAAAAAATAAAAAAAATGCTTATACTCACCCTCAGACAGCTGATCTCCTCACCGGCGTCCGTTCCGTATAGATGGTGTGGGCGCGCAGGACCTTCCATGACGTCGCGGTCACGTGAGCGGTCACATGACCGGTCTCGACCAATCACAAGACGGCGACGTCATCGGCAGGTCCTTCACCGCACACCAGCTACAGGAACCGAAGCGACAGCATGCAGCGGTGAGGCGGGAAGACATCGAGGGTGAGTATAGGACTATTTTTTATTTTTATTCTTTTATTTTTTACCAATTATATGGTGCCCAGTCCGTGGAGGAGAGTCTCCCCTCCTCCACCCTGGGTACCAACCGCACATGATCTGCTTACTTCCCGCATGGTGTGCACAGCCCCATGCGGGAAGTAAGCAGATCATTGGACTCCCAGGTGTGCGGAATCCCCTGCAATTCCGCATTTTAATGAACATGTTGCTTTTTTTTCCGCGATGCGATTTTTTCGCGGAAAAAAAGGCTACATTTGCACAAAAAATGCGGAATACACTGAAAATAATGGGAGGCATATGTAAGCATTTTTTTCGCGTTTTTATCACGTTTTTATAGCGAAAAAACGCGAAAAAAACGCGAAAAATCCTGAACGTGTGCACATGGCCTAAGTGTCCAGTTGTTCACTCCCCGCACCCCTCTCCTCACCAGCCGCTGCAGAAAATGTCTGTAATCTGCTAATCGCAAATAAAGGGCAACACTTATACTGCACAGAAGGGTTAGTGCCACTTTTTCTTCTCTCACTTACTTCATAATCTTATATAACATAACAATGAGGCTTCAGATGAGCAGCGAGTTTGGGGGGACAGGGGTCTCCCATTTCACGCTACTTCTGTTAGGAATTGTAATGGATAACGGGATAATTATGTTATAAAGATACAACACAGAAAAAGACAAACTTTACCCCTCTGGTTACAAAGCCGACACTAACACAACGTGATCGCAGATTTATTTTATTTTTTGTCTCTTGATTCTTGTGTTATAACATTTTATTATTGGAGCAGAGTGAAATCCGTCACATATTACTCATGTCACTTTTACATCACAAATACTTCTCAGGTTACAGACATAGAAGATTATTAGTAATTAGTAATAAGCTGTAATATCAGTGCTATAAAGATACAACAAATCCATGTCCAGTAATATTCTCAGGGCACAGGACACATCCCACCAATTGCACACATCTCAGTGTTGGAGCTGGGGGGCGCCATCCTGTGATTGATGGATAAATGTCTGACATTTTATTACCTCTGTAAGAAACACAACTTTATTGGGAATGTGAAATACCTATAAAGATGGTGCTTATCAGCCTGCAGATCCCTGCGGGTATGTAGGTGTAAGGGAACCTGCCATGTAATATAAGGCTAATAACGGCAGATATGGGGTTAATGTATAGGCTAATAGCGCTCTGACACTGTGAGTGAGAGGGTGAGAGATGCTCTCTCTGATGCTCCGGCAGTGCGGGAAATGGTATCAGACACGTTTTTGGGGGATTTTTATTGTGAACCACTAATCACATTTAAAAGAGTATGAATTCACGTGAAATCATGAATTTCAGGAAATTGGACTCAAACTCGATCCTCTGCGGATTGATCCGCTCATCTGTAATATATATGCATATATACTCCTTTCCCACATTAGTCGTATAAGTACGTCCAAGGTCATCTCCTCTACTTGTATGCTTCTGGCTCCGGCGATGAGCCTTTAACCTTTCTGGCACATGTCAGCTGATTTCATTAGCTGACACGTGCCCCTAACAGCCTCGGGTGGAATCATGATCCACCCGCAGCTGTTAACATGTTAAATGCCGCTTTTAATATATCAGAGTGGCATTTAACATGATTGCGACGGAAGTGCGTCACAAACCCCATCCATCTGCTCTCGTGTCACATGACTTTGTGTCGCCGATGGGTTGGTATGACAACCCGGTGTCTGCAGGAGACTCCTGTGGTTGTTATTGTCTGATAGCTATAAGTGCCGCCCAGCGGTCGGCGCTCACATCTGATGAGCATTTTAGCTACACATACTGTAGCAGGGCTAAAGGCCTGCTATGTGCAGCACAAGCGATCAGAAGATCGCAGCTTCAAGTCTCCCTAGGGGACTATTGAGGCAAGTAAAAAGTAAAAAAAATGTTTTTTTTAAAAATAAAAAGTTTAAATCACCCCCATTCTCCCCATTCAAAATAAAACTATTAAAAAAAAAAAAAAAAACGTGTTTGGTATGGCCGAGTTCAGAATCGCCTGATCTATTAATATATAAAAATAATTAATCCAATCAGTAAACGACATAACAAGAAAAAAATCGAGACTCCAGAATTACGTTTTTTTGGTCGCCGCAACATTGCATTAAAATACAGTAATGGTATATTATCTACACCAAAATGGTATCAATAAAAACGTCAGCTCAGCTCACAAAAAATAAAAAAAATAAGCCCTCACCCAGCCCCAGATCACGAAAAATGATGACTTTTTTCTTTACAAACTTTGGATTTTTTTTTTCACTACTTAAATAGAAAAGAAATATCAAGAGAAAAAAATCTTGGACCCGCAGAAGCTCTGGAATAAGCGCAAAACGGCTGTTGTCCTCCTTCACTTCCCGCTCCCCCTGCTGTTCAAAGGATTGTCCCACCACATGGAATAAATTACATTAGTTTTTTTTAAAAGCTATGGAGAGTGCTGTTTTAAATAGAAAAAAATCCTATACCTGCAGCATTGGACTGGAGCACTTTGGGCCCACCAGAGAAAATCATTCTTGGGTCCACTATGTAGATACATAGAAATAAATACAAGACCACCAATTGTGCGGTAACACGCTAATATCAGGGTATAAAAAGGTAGCACACATCGTAATGATATAGCAGGGGTTGGGGTAGCCCGCAATGTAGACCTCATATAATAAAATGTAGCCCCCCTCATAGAATATAATATAGCCCCCTCATAGAGTATAATGCGGACCCCCCATAGAATACAATCCAGCCCTACAGTATTATGGCCGCCACGTACTCCCTCGCTCACTGATATATACCGTATTTTTTGGACCATAAGACACACCTAGGTTTTTGAGGCGGAAATTAGAGAAAAAATTTAAGTAAAAAATGTGGTAAATTCTGTACTAATATCCCCCATCCTGGTATATATATATTTCTCCAATCCAGGTAGACATAGCCCCCCTCATCACCATCCTGGCATACATAGCCCCCTCATCACCATCCTGGTATGCATGGCCCCCTCATCCCTATCCTGGTATGCATAGCCCCCTCATTCTTATCCTGGTATGACCCCCTCATCAACATCCTGCTATGCATGGCCTCCTTCCTGGTATATATTGTCCCCTCATCCCTATCCTGGTATACATGGTTCCCTCATCCCTATCCTTGTATGCATGGCACCCTCATCACCATCCTGGTATGCATGACCCCCTCATCCCCATTCTGGTATATATGGCCCCCTAATCCCCATCCTGCTATACATTGTCCCCTCATCCCCTTCCTGGTATGCATGGCCCCCTCATCCCTATCCTGGTATGCATGGCCCCCTAATCCCCATCCTGGTATACATTGTCCCCTCATCCCCATCATGGTATGCATGACCCCCTCATCCCTATCCTGGTATACATGGCACCCTGATCCCTATCCTGGTATATATGGCCCCCTCATGCCTATCCTGGTATACATGGCCCCCTCATCCCTATCTTGGTATGCATGGCACCCTGATTCCTTTCCTGGTATACATGGCACCCTGATCCCTATCCTGGTATGCATGGCCCCCTCATCCCTTTCCTGGTATGCATGGCCCCCTCATCCCTTTTCTGGTATGCATGGCCCCCTCATCCCTTTCCTGGTATGCATGGCCCCCTCAGCCTGCTATGCATGGCCCCATCATCCCTTTCCTGGTATGCATGGCCCTCTCATCCCTATCCTAGGGTTGAGCGACTTTCATTTTTTTAAGGTCGAGTCGTGTTTTGTGAAACCCGACTTTGTCCAGAGTCGAGTCGAGTGCAGTCGGCCGATTATCGCTAAAAGTCGGGGATCGACCGAAACACGAAACCCAATGCAAGTCAATGGGGAAGCATAGTCGGCAGTGAGTGGAGGCCAGGAAAACACCTACAGTGCCCATTTTAATGCCAAAAACATCCATTCTTGTTTCTGAAGCTTGTCAATCTTAATTAACTTTATAATAATAGTTGTTCAATGGAACTGGGGGGTCATTTGGCAAATTTGTGGGGGGTAGGGCTGGTTCAAGGTTTTAGTGGGCCCAGGAATCGTGGACTACGTCACGGCGGTGGAGCAGGGAGAGGAAAGTATTTCAACGTTGCAAGTGCTGTGATCCTGAGCAAGCAGGGGAGCACACTTGTTCGCATTGGCACTGGCACAGGGCCCCTCAAAGTACAGCGGTGTGTTTGCACGGCGGGGGCGCCTCCCACCAGCAGCGACACTTTTGCGTACTCTGAGGGGCCCTGTGCCAGTGACATCGCCAACGAGTATGCCCCCCCACCTGATGAAGGAACCTGCACTTTCATCTGCACCTTCCTCTTTGTCCCTGTGTAAGGTGGTATAACATGCGGGAAGGGGAACCTTACTTTCAGCAGGGTCAGATTCTGGCTGTGTAGAGTGCAAGGGGAATGTAGTGGTCTAGGTCAATGTACCAGCATACTCATCTAGCAGTGGCTGGGCAATGGGCAGGATGAGGAGGAAACAGATATAGGGCCAAAGAATAAAGTAGGCTAAATGCAGTTCAAAATTGGTAAGAGGACAGAACTAAACAGTAGTGTTGAGCGATACTTTCCGATATCGGAAAGTATCGGTATCGGAAAGTATCGGCCGATACCGTCACAGTATCGGAATCCAATCCGATACCGATACCCGATCCCAATGCAAGTCAATGGGACGAAAATATCGGAATCAAAATAAACCCTTTATACACTTGTAGGTTCATTCTACATGAAGGAAAACAACTAAGAATATTGTAGGATGTATTGGGGGACGTGGCGGAGATATTAAAGGGACAGAGGTTTAGCCCAATGTAATAGAATAGCAGGATTTTTTATTTTTTTTTATGAAGTTCGGCGTTAGAAAGAATTTGACTATGTTTTTTTTTTTTTTTTTATGTCAGATATTGATGTTTCACTACTTCCACGCCCTTCACCTTCTTTTTTACTTCTCCCACGCTTTCTTCTTAATTATCCTCATCATCAGCTTCTTTGACATCAACTTCTTCACCTTATTCATCTTCTTCTTCATCTTCTACCTATTATTTTTTGGGTTACATTGTTCATATTCTTTTTATTTTACTATTATCTTCATCATATTCAACTTCTTCATCATATTCTTATTTGTGACAGGCATTCCCGTAGTTGTTATCTATAAAAGTTTGAAGATTACACCTTCCGTTCTGCCTGTCACAAAACAGTTACATTTGTCCGCGTTCAGTTTGGCCTGCAGCATCAGGCTTTATCCAGGGGCACCACGAGGAGGAACGGACTCACCCCCATACACTGCTTAGTCTTCTTCTGCTTATAATTTACATAATATTTTTTGCTCTGATATTTTGTGTTATGCTTAATGTCCTTCTGCTCTTTGTTCTGCAGCCTCTTGTTCTTCTGCTTCTCGGTCTTCCAGGTCGTCGTCGTCTCCAGGGTCGTCGTCTCCGGGGTCGTCGTCATCGGGGTGGTCTTCAGGGTCGTCGTCTCTGGGGTCGTCGTCATCGGGGTGGTCTTCGGGGTCATCGTCTCCAGGGTCGTCGTCATCACGGTGGTTGTCGTCTCTGGTGTCGTCGTCATCTTAGGGGTGGTCTTCTGGGTCATTGTGTTTAGTCTCTTGAACTTGGAAATGTAGCAGAAGGTACAAGAAGGCTGAGAAAATGCCGAGAACCAGCTGATGGAACTGGAACTCGGATGGCTACCCGAAGGTCCAAGAGCCAATGGAACTACCGAGGACCAGCTGACGTTACTGGAACCCGGTTACTAAGCAGGAGGTACCTGTGCTGAAAGCACTACCAAGGACCACCTGACGTTGGTGGAACTCGGATACCCAGAGGGAGGCACCTAAGCCAAAGGCTCTGCCCGGAACCAGCTGACGGTACTGGAACCAGGATGGGGAGCAGAAGGTACAAGAGCAAAAGACACTGCCGAGAACCAGCTGACGGTGCTGGAACCCGGATGGGTAGCCGAAGGTCCAAGAGCCAATGGAACTACCGAGGACCAGCTGACGTTACTGGAACCCGGTTACTAAGCAGGAGGTACCCGTGCCTGAAAGCACTACCAAGGACCACCTGACGTTGGTGGAACTCGGATACCAAAGGGAGGCACCTAAGCCAAAGGCTCTGCCCGGAACCAGCTGACGGTACTGGAACCAGGATGGGGAGCAGAAGGTACAAGAGCAAGTGTCTGCGTGGCTTTTGCAGGACACGATGCCGGCTGCACAGCAGGGGAACAGCTGGCGGTGCTGGACCCCACTGACACATTGGCTGGTGTTTTTCTCTGTGCAGCTAGCACATCTGGGCCCCAACTGGCGGTGTGTTAGAGCCCAGGGACAGCAGGAGGAGGAGCAGGAGGAGGAGGAGCAGGGGGAGGGGAGTGTAGGCCGAAGCCTGCACTGGCGGCAGCTTTGGGTCTGTTGTGTCTGCGTGGCTTTTGCAGGACACGTTGCCGGCTACACAGCAGGGGAACAGCTGGCGGTGCTGGACCCCACTGACACATTGGCGAGGTGTTTGGCTCTGTGCAGCCAGCACTTCCGGACAGCAACTAGCGTTGTTGGAGCCCGGGCTCTGCAGGTGGAGCAGAGTGTAGGCCGAAGCCTAATTGAACCGATTTCAAAAGTCACCTTTAACCCCCCCTCAGGGGTTACAAAGTAGAAGAGCCACAGCTTATGCAGCAGCAGTGCTGCGCAAGTCAAAGGTTGCTCTTGTAATTTTTCTCCTTGCACACGCTGAATGGAACACGTATAACATTCAGCCCTTTATACAGTCAAACTGTGTAATGGAGGCGAGAGTTCCCTTTGTAATGAGACGCAGCACAGGTGTCAAGAATCCCACCTTGGTGCTGGGTGCAGCCTCCCGAGCGTTGTTATTTGCTGTACAGGAGTCTGCGCTGTCGTGTTATCCCCTGGCCTAGCGCCGTTAGCGCTGCCCATCTTCTGGCATCATGTAATGTCGGCCGGTGCGGTTCGCGATGCCCATGAATCCCAGCCCCGCAGTGTCTTAACATTGTTAAAACACTGCGGGGCTGGGATTCAGGGCCTGGCGCAGCACATATGTTGGCCTCTCACACTCGGGTCCTTACACCCGCTTCAGACTGTGCAGCGTCATCTGATCCCTTATCGCATGCCACGGCCATGAAGCCGCACAGTCCGAAGAAGGCGGAAGGAGAGGAGGGACAGGCGAACTGATGCACTGATCCTGCCCATCAATCACACCCTCGCAGTCCCAATAAATAAGACACCGAGGGGCGTTGTGTGGGTCAGGGCGGCCGCAGAGGCGCAGGCAGCCAAACAATGATGCCAGAAGACGGGCAGCGCTACCAAGGGGGTTGCAGCGTGTCATTACAAAGGAAAGTCACACCACCGGGACGGTTAAATGGTCACACAGAGGACACATTTCAGACGTGTTTTCAGTTCCACATGTGCGAGGAGAATACGTTTCTGAGCCACCTTGCACACATGCAGCATTACCGCTGTACAAGGTGGCTGGATAACGTAAAAACGCCTGGGGGAGGGGGGACAGGTTCCCTTCAATTTCAGTTCTTGTGTCTGCGTGGCTTTTGCAGGACACGTTGCCGGCTGCACAGCAGGGGAACAGCTGGCGGTGCTGGACCCCACTGACACATTGGCTGGTGTTTTTCTCTGTGCAGCTAGCACATCTGGGCCCCAACTGGCGGTGTGTTAGAGCCCAGGGACAGCAGGAGGAGGAGCAGGAGGAGGAGGAGCAGGGGGAGGGGAGTGTAGGCCGAAGCCTGCACTGGCGGCAGCTTTGGGTCTGTTGTGTCTGCGTGGCTTTTGCAGGACACGTTGCCGGCTACACAGCAGGGGAACAGCTGGCGGTGCTGGACCCCACTGACACATTGGCGAGGTGTTTGGCTCTGTGCAGCCAGCACTTCCGGACAGCAACTAGCGTTGTTGGAGCCCGGGCTCTGCAGGTGGAGCAGAGTGTAGGCCGAAGCCTAATTGAACCGATTTCAAAAGTCACCTTTAACCCCCCCTCAGGGGTTACAAAGTAGAAGAGCCACAGCTTATGCAGCAGCAGTGCTGCGCAAGTCAAAGGTTGCTCTTGTAATTTTTCTCCTTGCACACGCTGAATGGAACACGTATAACATTCAGCCCTTTATACAGTCAAACTGTGTAATGGAGGCGAGAGTTCCCTTTGTAATGAGACGCAGCACAGGTGTCAAGAATCCCACCTTGGTGCTGGGTGCAGCCTCCCGAGCGTTGTTATTTGCTGTACAGGAGTCTGCGCTGTCGTGTTATCCCCTGGCCTAGCGCCGTTAGCGCTGCCCATCTTCTGGCATCATGTAATGTCGGCCGGTGCGGTTCGCGATGCCCATGAATCCCAGCCCCGCAGTGTCTTAACATTGTTAAAACACTGCGGGGCTGGGATTCAGGGCCTGGCGCAGCACATATGTTGGCCTCTCACACTCGGGTCCTTACACCCGCTTCAGACTGTGCGGCGTCATCTGATCCCTTATCGCATGCCACGGCCATGAAGCCGCACAGTCCGAAGAAGGCGGAAGGAGAGGAGGGACAGGCGAACTGATGCACTGATCCTGCCCATCAATCACACCCTCGCAGTCCCAATAAATAAGACACCGAGGGGCGTTGTGTGGGTCAGGGCGGCCGCAGAGGCGCAGGCAGCCAAACAATGATGCCAGAAGACGGGCAGCGCTACCAAGGGGGTTGCAGCGTGTCATTACAAAGGAAAGTCACACCACCGGGACGGTTAAATGGTCACACAGAGGACACATTTCAGACGTGTTTTCAGTTCCACATGTGCGAGGAGAATACGTTTCTGAGCCACCTTGCACACATGCAGCATTACCGCTGTACAAGGTGGCTGGATAACATAAAAACGCCTGGGGGAGGGGGGACAGGTTCCCTTCAATTTCAGTTCTTGTGTCTGCGTGGCTTTTGCAGGACACGTTGCCGGCTGCACAGCAGGGGAACAGCTGGCGGTGCTGGACCCCACTGACACATTGGCTGGTGTTTTTCTCTGTGCAGCTAGCACATCTGGGCCCCAACTGGCGGTGTGTTAGAGCCCAGGGACAGCAGGAGGAGGAGCAGGAGGAGGAGGAGCAGGGGGAGGGGAGTGTAGGCCGAAGCCTGCACTGGCGGCAGCTTTGGGTCTGTTGTGTCTGCGTGGCTTTTGCAGGACACGTTGCCGGCTACACAGCAGGGGAACAGCTGGCGGTGCTGGACCCCACTGACACATTGGCGAGGTGTTTGGCTCTGTGCAGCCAGCACTTCCGGACAGCAACTAGCGTTGTTGGAGCCCGGGCTCTGCAGGTGGAGCAGAGTGTAGGCCGAAGCCTAATTGAACCGATTTCAAAAGTCACCTTTAACCCCCCCTCAGGGGTTACAAAGTAGAAGAGCCACAGCTTATGCAGCAGCAGTGCTGCGCAAGTCAAAGGTTGCTCTTGTAATTTTTCTCCTTGCACACGCTGAATGGAACACGTATAACATTCAGCCCTTTATACAGTCAAACTGTGTAATGGAGGCGAGAGTTCCCTTTGTAATGAGACGCAGCACAGGTGTCAAGAATCCCACCTTGGTGCTGGGTGCAGCCTCCCGAGCGTTGTTATTTGCTGTACAGGAGTCTGCGCTGTCGTGTTATCCCCTGGCCTAGCGCCGTTAGCGCTGCCCATCTTCTGGCATCATGTAATGTCGGCCGGTGCGGTTCGCGATGCCCATGAATCCCAGCCCCGCAGTGTCTTAACATTGTTAAAACACTGCGGGGCTGGGATTCAGGGCCTGGCGCAGCACATATGTTGGCCTCTCACACTCGGGTCCTTACACCCGCTTCAGACTGTGCGGCGTCATCTGATCCCTTATCGCATGCCACGGCCATGAAGCCGCACAGTCCGAAGAAGGCGGAAGGAGAGGAGGGACAGGCGAACTGATGCACTGATCCTGCCCATCAATCACACCCTCGCAGTCCCAATAAATAAGACACCGAGGGGCGTTGTGTGGGTCAGGGCGGCCGCAGAGGCGCAGGCAGCCAAACAATGATGCCAGAAGACGGGCAGCGCTACCAAGGGGGTTGCAGCGTGTCATTACAAAGGAAAGTCACACCACCGGGACGGTTAAATGGTCACACAGAGGACACATTTCAGACGTGTTTTCAGTTCCACATGTGCGAGGAGAATACGTTTCTGAGCCACCTTGCACACATGCAGCATTACCGCTGTACAAGGTGGCTGGATAACGTAAAAACGCCTGGGGGAGGGGGGACAGGTTCCCTTCAATTTCAGTTCTTGTGTCTGCGTGGCTTTTGCAGGACACGTTGCCGGCTGCACAGCAGGGGAACAGCTGGCGGTGCTGGACCCCACTGACACATTGGCTGGTGTTTTTCTCTGTGCAGCTAGCACATCTGGGCCCCAACTGGCGGTGTGTTAGAGCCCAGGGACAGCAGGAGGAGGAGCAGGAGGAGGAGGAGCAGGGGGAGGGGAGTGTAGGCCGAAGCCTGCACTGGCGGCAGCTTTGGGTCTGTTGTGTCTGCGTGGCTTTTGCAGGACACGTTGCCGGCTACACAGCAGGGGAACAGCTGGCGGTGCTGGACCCCACTGACACATTGGCGAGGTGTTTGGCTCTGTGCAGCCAGCACTTCCGGACAGCAACTAGCGTTGTTGGAGCCCGGGCTCTGCAGGTGGAGCAGAGTGTAGGCCGAAGCCTAATTGAACCGATTTCAAAAGTCACCTTTAACCCCCCCTCAGGGGTTACAAAGTAGAAGAGCCACAGCTTATGCAGCAGCAGTGCTGCGCAAGTCAAAGGTTGCTCTTGTAATTTTTCTCCTTGCACACGCTGAATGGAACACGTATAACATTCAGCCCTTTATACAGTCAAACTGTGTAATGGAGGCGAGAGTTCCCTTTGTAATGAGACGCAGCACAGGTGTCAAGAATCCCACCTTGGTGCTGGGTGCAGCCTCCCGAGCGTTGTTATTTGCTGTACAGGAGTCTGCGCTGTCGTGTTATCCCCTGGCCTAGCGCCGTTAGCGCTGCCCATCTTCTGGCA
This sequence comes from Ranitomeya variabilis, assembly GCF_051348905.1. Lineage (NCBI taxonomy): Eukaryota > Metazoa > Chordata > Amphibia > Anura > Dendrobatidae > Ranitomeya > Ranitomeya variabilis. Next base: position 673,643,733 of record NC_135235.1, on the reverse strand, counting down.
TCATGTAATGTCGGCCGGTGCGGTTCGCGATGCCCATGAATCCCAGCCCCGCAGTGTCTTAACATTGTTAAAACACTGCGGGGCTGGGATTCAGGGCCTGGCGCAGCACATATGTTGGCCTCTCACACTCGGGTCCTTACACCCGCTTCAGACTGTGCGGCGTCATCTGATCCCTTATCGCATGCCACGGCCATGAAGCCGCACAGTCCGAAGAAGGCGGAAGGAGAGGAGGGACAGGCGAACTGATGCACTGATCCTGCCCATCAATCACACCCTCGCAGTCCCATTAAATAAGACAACGAGGGGCGTTGTGTGGGTCAGGGCGGCCGCAGAGGCGCAGCCAGCCAAACAATGATGCCAGAAGACGGGCAGCGTTACCAAGGAGCTTGTTGCGTGTGTCAATACAAAGTCAAATCACACCTGAGGGACGTTTTAATGGTCACAGAGGACACATTTTAGACGTGTTCACTTCAACATGGGCAAGGAGAATAAGTTTCTGAGCCACCTTGAACACATGCAGCATTACTGCTGTTCAAGGTAGCTGTAAAACATAGAAACACCTGGGGGAGGGGGGACAGGTTCCCTTCAATTTCAGTTCTTGTGTCTGCGTGGCGGTCGCAGGACACGTTGCCGGCTACACAGCAGGGGAACAGCTGGCGGTGCTGAACCCCACTGACACATTGGCTGGTGTTTTTCTCTGTGCAGCTAGCACATCTGGGCAAAAACTGGCGGTGTTAGAGCCCAGGGTCAGCAGGAGGAGCAGGGGGAGCGGAGTGTAGGCCGAAGCCTGCACTCGAGCAAGTTGAAAGGAAACCTTTAACCCCCCCCCCCCCCCAGGCGTTTGTAGCTGAAAGAGCCATTGTGTACAGCACTAATGCTGGAAAAGGTAAACTTAGCTCTTTTAATTATGGTCCTTGTACATGCGGAACCTAACATTTATGAAATGTGTCTCCTCACAGCGTTAAACCGTCCGGTAGGTGGAACTTTCCTTTGTCGTGTGACGCAGCACAGCCATCATTTTTACCCCCTTGGCGCCGTGCGCCGCCTCCTCAGCGTTGTTTGAATCTGTCCCGGAGCCTGCGCTGTTAGGTTAGCCCTTGGCCATGCACACATGTTGCGCTGCCCGTCTTCTGACCTCATTTGGTGTCAGGCTGGCTGCGCCTGTGCGGGTGCGCTGGCCGAGATCCCGCCTCGCAGTGTCATCTAATGTAATCCCACCGCGGGCCTGTGATCCGTGCCCGTGCGCAGTGCATATCCTCTCCTCTCACTCCCCTCCCTACGGCTTTTTCAGACTGTGCGGTGTCACGGCCGTGGCATGCTATTAGGGACCAGCTGACATCGCACAGTCTGAAGAAGCCGTAGGGAGGGGAGTGAGAGGAGAGGATATGCACTGCGCACGGGCACGGATCACAGGCCCGCGGTGGGATTACATTAGACGACACTGCGAGGCGGGATCTCGGCCAGCGCACCCGCACAGGCGCAGCCAGCCTGACACCAAATGAGGTCAGAAGACGGGCAGCGCAACATGTGTGCATGGCCAAGGGCTAACCTAACAGCGCAGGCTCCGGGACAGATTCAAACAACGCTGAGGAGGGGGCGCACGGCGCCAAGGGGGTAAAAATGATGGCTGTGCTGCGTCACACGACAAAGGAAAGTTCCACCTACCGGACGGTTTAACGCTGTGTGGGGACACATTTCATAAGTGTTAGGTTCAGCATGTGCAAGGAGCATCACGAAAAGAGGCACTTTTTCCCTTTGCATCATTACTGCTGCACAAGGTGGCTCCTTCAGTAACAAACGCCTGGGGGGGGGGGGGTCAGGTTCCCTTACATTTAACTTGTTGTGTCTGCGTGGCGGTCGCAGTACACGTTGCCGTATACACAGCAGGGGAACAGCTGGCGGTGCTGAACCCCACTAACACATTGGCGAGGTGTTTGGCTCTGTGCGTACAGCACTTCTGGACGGCAACTAGCGGTGTTGGAGCCCAGGGACAGGTGGAGGAGGAGGAGGTTGGAGGAGGTTGGAGGAGGTAGGAGGGATTGCCACACACACAGCAGGGGAACAGCTGACGTTACTGAACCCCAATAACAGAGGAGGGACTGTTGACTGTGCGTACAGCACTTCTGGACGGCAACTGGCGGTGTTGGAGCCCAGGGACAGGTGGAGGAGGAGGAGGTTGGAGGAGGTTGGAGGAGGTAGGAGGGATTGCCACACACACAGCAGGGGAACAGCTGACGTTACTGAACCCCAATAACAGAGGAGCGACTGTTGACTGTGCGTACAGCACTTCTGGACGGCAACTAGCGGTGTTGGAGCCCAGGGGCAGGTGGAGGAGGAGGAGGTTGGAGGAGGTTGGAGGAGGTAGGAGGGATTGCCACACACACAGCAGGGGAACAGCTGACGTTACTGAACCCCAATAACAGAGGAGGGACTGTTGACTGTGCGTACAGCACTTCTGGACGGCAACTGGCGGTGTTGGAGCCCAGGGACAGGTGGAGGAGGAGGAGGTTGGAGGAGGTTGGAGGAGGTAGGAGGGATTGCCACACACACAGCAGGGGAACAGCTGACGTTACTGAACCCCAATAACAGAGGAGGGACTGTTGACTGTGCGTACAGCACTTCTGGACGGCAACTGGCGGTGTTGGAGCCCAGGGACAGGTGGAGGAGGAGGAGGTTGGAGGAGGTTGGAGGAGGTAGGAGGGATTGCCACACACACAGCAGGGGAACAGCTGACGTTACTGAACCCCAATAACAGAGGAGGGACTGTTGACTGTGCGTACAGCACTTCTGGACGGCAACTGGCGGTGTTGGAGCCCAGGGACAGGTGGAGGAGGAGGAGGTTGGAGGAGGTTGGAGGAGGTAGGAGGGATTGCCACACACACAGCAGGGGAACAGCTGATGTTACTGAACCCCAATAACAGAGGAGGGACTGTTGACTGTGCGTACAGCACTTCTGGACGGCAACTGGCGGTGTTGGAGCCCAGGGACAGGTGGAGGAGGAGGAGGTTGGAGGAGGTTGGAGGAGGTAGGAGGGATTGCCACACACACAGCAGGGGAACAGCTGACGTTACTGAACCCCAATAACAGAGGAGCGACTGTTGACTGTGCGTACAGCACTTCTGGACGGCAACTAGCGGTGTTGGAGCCCAGGGGCAGGTGGAAAAGCAGAGGAACACAATGTAGGCCGAAGCCTGAGAAAGTCGAAAGGGAACCTTTAACCCCCCCCCCAAGGCGTTTGTAGCTGAAAGAGCCAGCTTGTGCAGCACAAAAGATGCAAAAGGAAAAGGTGGCTCTTTTCATCATGCTCCTTGCAAACACAGAACTAAACACTTATAAAATGTGTCCCCTGAAGCCGTGAAACCGTCCCGGAGGTGGGACTTTCCTTCGTAATATGACGCAGCACAGCCATCATTACTACCCCCCCGCCGCCGTGCCCCGGCTCCTCAGCGTTGTTTGATTCCGTCCCGGAGCCTGCGCTGTTATGTTATCCCGTGGCCAGGCACACTTAGCGCTGCCCATCTTCTGACATCATTTGGTGTCAGGCTGGCTGCGCCTGTGCGGCCACGCTGGCCGAGAGCCCGCCTCGCAGTGTCTTCTGATGTAATCCCACTGGGGGCCTGGGATCCATGGCCATGCGCAGTGCATATCCTCGCCTCTCACTCCCCTCCCTACGGCTTCTTTTCCAGACTGTGCGGTGTCACGGCCGTGGCATGCTATTAGGGACCAGCTGACACCGAACAGTCTGAAGAAGCCATAGGGAGATGAGTGAGAGGTGGAGGTTCAGATATGCACTGCGCATGTCCATAGATCCCAGGCCCCCAGTGGGATTAAATCAGAAGACACTGCGAGGCGGGCTCTCGGCCAGCGTGGCCGCACAGGCGCAGCCAGCCTGACACCAAATGATGCCAGAAGACGGGCAGCGCTAAGTGTGCCTGGCCACGGGATAACATAACAGCGCAGGCTCCGGGACGGAATCAAACAACGCTGAGGAGCCGGGGCGCGGCGCCGGGGGGGTAGGAATGACGGCTGTGCTGCGTCATATTACGAAGGAAAGTCCCACCTCCGGGACGGTTTTACGGTATCAGTGGACACATTTTATAAGTGTTAAGTTTTGCGTGTGCAAGGAGCAAAACCAAAATAGCTACCTTTTTCCTTGTGCAGCATTACTGCTGCACAAGGTGGCTCTTTCAGTAACAAACGCCTTGGGGGGGGGGGGGACAGATTCCCTTACATTTCAGTTGTTGTGTCAGCGTGGCGGTCGCATGACACATTGCCGGCTACACAGCTGGGGATCAGCTGACGTTACTGAAACCCAATAACACTGGGTCGTATGTTTTCACTGTGCAGACGGCACGTCTGAGCCTCAACTGGCGGTGTTGGAGCCCAGGAATTTAAGTTCAGGTGGTAGAAAGATGAACACAACAGGAGACCTGGATAACGTATACAGTGACCTAATTTTTTAATCAGGAGGAGGAGTGGCAAATTCCTGCGAGATCCAGGCCTTGTTCATTTTCAGGAAAGTAAGCCGGTCAACGTTATCGGAGGATAGTCGCATGCGACGGTCAGTTAGTACACCACCTGCAGCACTAAAGACACGTTCCGATAATACACTGGCCGCAGGGCAAGACAGCACCTCCAATGCATACTGGCTTAGCTCTGGCCATGTATCCAGCTTTGAGACCCAAAACTTGAAAGGGGAAGAGCCGTCTGGGAGTACAGCAAGAGGGCAAGACATGTAGTCTGTCACCATCTGACGGAACCGTTGCCTCCTGCTGACTGGAGCCGTCTGTGATGGTGTAGACTTTTGTGGGGGGCACACAAAACTGTGCCACAGTTGGGCCATACTGGTCTTGCCTTGGGCAGAGGCACTGCTTCTGCTCCCTCTTTGTGCAGAGCCTCCACCACTGCCTGGACGCACTGAGCTGCTTTGGAATGCAGTAGCAGCACTTCTCTCAGTTGGAATGGAGAAGATGATGGAACTGACCAGTGTGTCTTGGTACTCCCGCATTTTTCGCTCCCGGTTCAACGGTGTGATGAGGCTTTCTACGTTGTCCCGGTAGCGAGGATCGAGGAGGGTGAACACTCAATAATCAGACATGTTGAGAATGTGGTCGATGCGGCGGTCGTTTCTCAGGCACTGCAGCATGTAATCCACCATGTGCTGCAGACTGCCAACTGCCCAAGAAACGCTGTCCCCAGCTGGAGGCGTGATCTCTGCCCGCTCGTCATCACCCCACCCTCGCTGTACACACTGAGTACTGGACAATTCGGGAACTCCCTCCTCTGGACGGATGTCTTCCTCCTCCATTGACTCCTCCTCATCCTCCTCACAAACTGTCCCCTGCCTACGCGTTTGTGAGGAACCACGTGGCGCTGACTGTCCAGAAGATGATGGAAGTGGTGAATCCTCATCCTCCACCTCTTCCACAACATCATCCCTTAGCGCTTGCAGTGATTTTTCAAGCAGGCAGATAAGGGGGACAGTCATGCTGACTAGTGCATCATCTGCACTCGCCATCCGCGTGGAATAATCAAAGGGACGCAAAACCTGGCAGACATCCTTCATAGTGGCCCACTCTGTGGTTGTGAAGTCTGTACGGCGCTGACTGCGACTTTTTTGCGCCTGATACAGCTGGTACTCCATTACAGCTTGCTGCTGCTCACACAACCGCTCCAACATATGTAACGTGGAATTCCACCTGGTAGGTAGGTCACATATGATGCGATGTTCCGGCAGGCGGTGTCGGCGCTGCAGAGCCGCAATGCGCGCTTTTGCCGTGCTGGAACGCCGCAAGTGAGCACACTCTAGGCGGACCTTGTGCAGCAGTGCATCAAGATCCGGATAGTCCCTCAAAAAACTCTGCACGACCAAATTGAGCACATGTGCCAGACATGGGATGTGAGTGAGGTTGCCGAGGCCCAGGGCTGCCACCAGATTTCGGCCATTATCACACACTACCATGCCTGGCTGGAGATTCGCTGGCTCAAACCACACATCGCTCTCCTGCTTGATGGCATTCCAGAGCTCCTGCGCTGTGTGGCTACGATTCCCCAAAAAAATTAATTTCAAGACGGCCTGTTGACGTTTGGCCACGGCTGTGCTCATGTCGGTCGTAACAGGTACACGTTCATCACGGGTCCATGTGGAGGTGGACTGTGACGGCTCCTGCAGCGATGATTCTGAGGAACTGGTGTAAGAGGAGGAGTCAATGCGTACAGAATGGATTCCTGCAATCCTTGGAGTGGGCAGGACACGTCCTGCGCCACTCGCACGGTCTGTACCCGGCTCAACTACATTAACCCAATGGGCAGTGAGGGAAAGGTATCGCCCCTGTCCATGTTGACTGGTCCACGCATCGGTGGTGAGGTGGACCTTGCTACTGACGGCGTTCAGTAGCGCGTGTTTTATGTGTCCCTCAACATGCTTGTGCAGGGCAGGGATGGCTTGCCTGCTGAAGTAAAAGCGGCTGGGCACACTGTACTGTGGGACTGCCAATGACATCAAGTCACGGAAGCTGTCAGTCTCCACCAGCCTGAATGACAGCATTTCCAGTGACAGAAGTTTGGCAATGCCTGCAGTCAGAGCCTGTGCTCGTGGGTGGTTTGACGAGAAAGGCCGCCTTTTCTCCCATGCCTGTACTACCGATGGCTGTAGACTGGGCTGGGAGTGTGTGGTTGACTGGGAAAGTGGTGCTGCGGGTGGAATGACAGCGGGTCTCTGGACAACAGGGCCAGAGGTTCTTCCACGGCGATCCTGGGAGGAAGCCGAACCAGCTGCGTGTGAGCTAGAGGAAGAGGCAACACGAGCTGAAGAGGTGGTAGCTGCCGCTGTTGGTTGGCCTAGCTCTTCAGTGTGTTTGTCTAACTCCGCCGGGTGCCTGTTGCGCACATGTTTCCACATGTTGGAGGTATTGAGGTTGGCGACTTTTTGACCTCTTTTGATTTTTTGATGACACACCTTGCATCTGACATAGCAAATGTCATCTGCAACTGTGTCAAAAAAGGACCAGGCACTGCAAGTCTTGGGAGCCCCCCTTTTGACTTTTGGAAGAGACATGCTCCTTACGGGTGCCAAAGCGGAGGCTGCAGGATCCGCAGTCTTCCCCCTCCCTCTCCCTCTTTGGGCCGTACGGGGAATCTCTTCCTCAGAGCTGCTCCCACCACCTTCCTGTCCCTGACGCCAAGATGGGTCAAGGACCTCATCATCTACACTACCCTCTGCCCCCAACTGCTCCTCCTGGGTAGTCTCAGCAGCAGAGCACGCACCAGTAAGTGGCACCTGAGTGTCATCATCAGCTGATGCGGCCTGCGAGGTGGTGACCGGAGCCACTGGCCCACCCGCCTCTTCAGAGGAAGACAGAAAAAGCGGTTGGGCATCACTGCACCCTGCCTCTTCTTCCATTTCTCCAATGCTGCTTGGCTGGCCCCCTGTTTCCAAGCCAAGAGATGATTCAGAGAACAGAAGTAGAGACTGCTCCTGTCCTGGGATCTCTGTCTGCCTGGGCAATTTTGCAGGTGGTGAAGAGACAGATGGCTGCTCTCCAGTGCTCTGTGTCTGAGAGGATGTGGCACTAATGGAAGTTGATGCATTAGCTGCCATCCATCCCACAACGGCTTCAATTTGGTCTTGACGCAGCAGCGGTGTACGGCGCTCGGCGACAAAGCTGCGCATGAACGACTGTTCCCTTGTGAAAGTGGGTGCTGATGACTCACCGGTGCCCGCAGCAGGCACAGAATCCCCACGTCCCCTCCCTGCTCCGCGCCCACGCCCACGCCCACGTGCCTTACTCACTGCCTTCTTCATCTTGGTTGACTGATAAAGATAAGCAGAAAAGTACTAACGGCTTTGTGTGCTTATTCCTGAGCAACTCCTCCTAACAGGTATAAGACACACTAATTTTCTAAAGTGTGGACTAGACTTGAATATGAGCTAATGTGGCCTACACAAATGTAAAGTGGTGTAACTGGTGTGTTTGGTGAACTTTATTATTTATTTATTTTTTTTGGGCTGAACTGACAACGGATAGAGCTGCAGTCACACGGAGACCGTGCAGACAGACGTAAACGGCGCTGCAAGGCCCAAAAACCCTCCTCTACTTTATCCTATGTAGTGTTTTTCCACAAATTAGCTGGAGACGGGTGGAAAGACACTAATAGGATTTTTTTAAATTAATTAGCAGCAGACTACACTACTTGAAAACAAAATGAAAATTGATTTGGCGGTATGACGCAGTGAACAACCCTGAGCTGGAGACAACCAAGCTACGGCTGCTCACAGACTACAGGGCGAGCTGCAGTCACACGGAGACCGTGCAGACAGCCGTAAACGGCGCTGCAAGGCCCAAAAACCCTCCTCTACTTTATCCTATGTAGTGTTTTTCCACAAATTAGCTGGAGACGGGTGGAAAGACACTAATAGGATTTTTTTAAATTAATTAGCAGCAGACTACACTACTTGAAAACAAAATGAAAATTGATTTGGCGGTATGACGCAGTGAACAACCCTGAGCTGGAGACAACCAAGCTACGGCTGCTCACAGACTACAGGGCGAGCTGCAGTCACACGGAGACCGTGCAGACAGCCGTAAACGGCGCTGCAAGGCCCAAAAACCCTCCTCTACTTTATCCTATGTAGTGTTTTTCCACAAATTAGCTGGAGACGGGTGGAAAGACACTAATAGGATTTTTTTAAATTAATTAGCAGCAGACTACACTACTTGAAAACAAAATGAAAATTGATTTGGCGGTATGACGCAGTGAACAACCCTGAGCTGGAGACAACCAAGCTACGGCTGCTCACAGACTACAGGGCGAGCTGCAGTCACACGGAGACCGTGCAGACAGCCGTAAACGGCGCTGCAAGGCCCAAAAACCCTCCTCTACTTTATCCTATGTAGTGTTTTTCCACAAATTAGCTGGAGACGGGTGGAAAGACACTAATAGGAATTTTTGGAAAAAATGTGCAGCAGCCTGCACTACTTCAAAAAAAAAAAAAAAAAGGACAGTATGAGGCAATGAACCACCCTCCCTGAACTGAATACAACCAGCTATGGATGGCCTATGTGGCTGCACTCAGACTAGAGAGTGGGCTGCACTCACACACACACACAGAGAGACCTTGCAGATCGCTGTGAAAACAGCGCTACAAGGCAAAAGGAAGGTGATTAGTAGGTGAACACAGCGGTTGCTAAATTAGCCTTTGGAAAGCACAAAGAAGCAAATCGCTATCTCTAAACTGTCCCTCAGTCAGCAAACAGCGTCCTGTCACTAACTGAATTCACAGCAGAGTGATCGCAAAATGGCGCCAGCGACTTTTAAACTGCATCATGACATCATTTAAGCAGCCAATCACAGCCTTGCCAGTAGTTTCATGCCCTCCATGCTAAACAGGATGTGCCCACACTTGGAATCTTTCTCATTGGCTGAATTTCTGAATTTTGAATCATGGAACTTCCGATTCCGGTATCCGATACGCGCCAAGTATCGGAATCCCGGTATCGGAATTCCGATACCGCAAGTATCGGCCGATACCCGATACTTGCGGTATCGGAATGCTCAACACTACTAAACAGGCGGCATTGCTTTGTTCAGTGGAGTAGCAAACCCAGGAGCAGCAGACACTGTTTTAAGGGCCCAACCACACTAGTAGGCCAAATGCAGTTTAATATCTGATACTATAGGCCCAAAGCCAGAAGGTAGAAGCTCAGCTTTATTCAGTTGAGGGCAAACACCAGGCAGGGGCAGACACCGTTAGTAGGCCCTAACCACCAATTTTTGAAAACACAGCACTTAATGAGAGCCAGAAGGATGAAGCTCAGCTTTATTCAGTTGAGGACAAACACCAGGCAGGGGCAGACACCCTTAGTAGGCCCTAACCACCAATTTTTGAAAACACAGCACTTAATGAGAGCCAGAAGGATGAAGCTCAGTTTTATTCAGTTGAGGACAAACACCAGGCAGGGGCAGACACCGTTATTAGGCCCTAACCACCAATTTTTAAAATAACAGCACTTAATGAGAGCCAGAAGGATGAAGCTCAGCTTTATTCAGTTGAGGACAAACACCAGGCAGGGGCAGACACCGTTAGTAGGCCCTAACCACCAATTTTTAAAATAACAGCACTTAATGAGAGCCAGAAGGTTGAAGCTCAGCTTTATTCAGTTGAGGAAAAACACCAGGGAGGGGCAGACACCGTTAGTAGGCCCTAACCACCAATTTTTGAAAACACAGCACTTAATGAGAGCCAGAAGGATGAAGCTCAGCTTTATTCAGTTGAGGACAAACACCAGGCAGGGGCAGACACCGTTAGTAGGCCCTAACCACCAATTTTTGAAAACACAGCACTTAATGAGAGCCAGAAGGATGAAGCTCAGCTTTATTCAGTTGAGGACAAACACCAGGCAGGGGCAGACACCGTTAGTAGGCCCTAACCACCAATTTTTGAAAACACAGCACTTAATGAGAGCCAGAAGGATGAAGCTCAGCTTTATTCAGTTGAGGACAAACACCAGGCAGGGGCAGACACCGTTAGTAGGCCCTAACCACCAATTTTTTAAAACACAGCACTTAATGAGAGCCAGAAGGATGAAGCTCAGCTTCATTCAGTTGAGGACAAACACCAGGCAGGGGCAGACACCGTTAGTAGGCCCTAACCACCAATTTTTGAAAACACAGCACTTAATGAGAGCCAGAAGGATGAAGCTCAGCTTTATTCAGTTGAGGACAAACACCAGGCAGGGACAGACACCGTTATTAGGCCCTAAACACCAATTTTTAAATTAACAGCACTTAATGAGAGCCAGAAGGATGAAGCTCAGCTTTATTCAGTTGAGGACAAACACCAGGCAGGGGCAGACACCGTTAGTAGGCCCTAACCACCAATTTTTGAAAACACAGCACTTAATGAGAGCCAGAAGGATGAAGCTCAGCTTTATTCAGTTGAGGACAAACACCAGGCAGGGGCAGACACCGTTATTAGGCCCTAACCACCAATTTTTGAAAACACAGCACTTAATGAGAGCCAGAAGGATAAAGCTCAGCTTTATTCAGTTGAGGACAAACACCAGGCAGGGGCAGACACCGTTATTAGGCCCTAACCACCAATTTTTGAAATAACAGCACTTAATGAGAGCCAGAAGGATGAAGCTCAGCTTTATTCAGTTGAGGACAAACACCAGGCAGGGGCAGACACCGTTAGTAGGCCCTAACCACCAATTTTTGAAAACACAGCACTTAATGAGAGCCAGAAGGATGAAGCTCAGCTTTATTCAGTTGAGGACAAACACCAGGCAGGGGCAGACACCGTTAGTAGGCCCTAACCACCAATTTTTGAAAACACAGCACTTAATGAGAGCCAGAAGGATGAAGCTCAGCTTTATTCAGTTGAGGACAAACACCAGGCAGGGGCAGACACCGTTAGTAGGCCCTAACTACCAATTTTTGAAAACACAGCACTTAATGAGAGCCAGAAGGCTGAAGCTCAGCTTTATTCAGTTGAGGACAAACACCAGGCAGGGGCAGACACCGTTAGTAGGCCCTAACCACCAATTTTTGAAAACACAGCACTTAATGAGAGCCAGAAGGATGAAGCTCAGCTTTATTCAGTTGAGGACAAACACCAGGCACGGGCAGACACCGTTATTAGGCCCTAACCACCAATATTTAAAATAACAGCACTTAATGAGAGCCAGAAGGTTGAAGCTCAGCTTTATTCAGTTGAGGAAAAACACCAGGGAGGGGCAGACACCGTTAGTAGGCCCTAACCACCAATTTTTGAAAACACAGCACTTAATGAGAGCCAGAAGGATGAAGCTCAGCTTTATTCAGTTGAGGACAAACACCAGGGAGGGGCAGACACCGTTATTAGGCCCTAACCACCAATTTTTGAAAACACAGCACTTAATGAGAGCCAGAAGGTTGAAGCTCAGCTTTATTCAGTTGAGGAAAAACACCAGGCAGGGGCAGACACCATTAGTAGGCCTTCACCAAAGTTGAAGGCCAAATGCAGTTTAATTTCTGATACTATAGGCCGAAAGCCAGAAGGTGGAAGCTCCAATTTAGACAGTGGAGGACAATTTGAATTAGGGACTGCAGACAGACTTAGTAGGCTGTCCCCTGTGGACCATGCATCCAACACATTAACCCATTGCGCCGTAATGGACACGTAATCTTCCGTGGTCATGCCTACAGGTCCATGCGTCTGTTGTCAGGTGCACCTTTGTACTCACAGATTGCCAGAGTGCATGGACAATGCGGTCTTTTACATGCTGGTGGAGGGTTGGGATGGCTTTTCTCGCAAAAGAAGTGTCGACTGTTTAGCTTGTAGCGTGGTACAGCGTAGTCCATCATGGCCTTATTAATAGTAAATAAAATATATAACTAGGCTCTATGAACTTTTAAATAGGTTCCAGGGGTACACGGGCAGCATTGGTGTGGTCAGTGGAGGAGTATTGCAAGTAGGGGCCGCAGACAGGCTCACAAAGGCCTAAAATAACAAACAGTAGGCAGTCATGGCAGTTTTACATCGGTTACATGGATACACAGGCAGGCAGCATTGTGGTCAGTGGAGGAGTATTGCAAGTAGGGGCCGCAGACAGGCTCACAAAGGCCTAAAATAACAAACAGTAGGCAGTCATGGCAGTTTTACATCGGTTACATGGATACACAGGCAGGCAGCATTGTGGTCAGTGGAGGAGTATTGCAAGTAGGGGCCGCAGACAGGCTCACAAAGGCCTAAAATAACAAACAGTAGGCAGTCATGGCAGTTTTACATCGGTTACATGGATACACAGGCAGGCAGCATTGTGGTCAGTGGAGGAGTATTGCAAGTAGGGGCCGCAGACAGGCTATCAAAGGCCTAAAATAACAAACAGTAGGCAGTCATGGCAGTTTTACATCGGTTACATGGATGCACAGGCAGGCAGCATTGTGGCCAGTGGAGGAGTATTGCAAGTAGGGGCCGCAGACAGGCTATCAAAGGCCTAAAATAACAAACAATAGGCTCATGGCAGTTTTACATCGGTTACATGGATACACAGGCAGGCAGCATTGTGGCCAGTGGAGGAGTATTGCAAGTAGGGGCCACAGACAGGCTATCAAAGGCCTAAAATAACAAACAATAGGCTCATGGCAGTTTTACATCGGTTACATGGATGCACAGGCAGGCAGCTTTGTGGCCAGTGGAGGAGTATTGCAAGTAGGGTCCGCAGACAGGCTCACAAAGGCCTAAAATAACAAACAGTAGGCAGTCATGGCAGTTTTACATCGGTTACATGGATACACAGGCAGGCAGCATTGTGGTCAGTGGAGGAGTATTGCAAGTAGGGGCCGCAGACAGGCTCACAAAGGCCTAAAATAACAAACAGTAGGCAGTCATGGCAGTTTTACATCGGTTACATGGATACACAGGCAGGCAGCATTGTGGTCAGTGGAGGAGTATTGCAAGTAGGGGCTGCAGACAGGCTCACAAAGGCCTAAAATAACAAACAGTAGGCAGTCATGGCAGTTTTACATCGGTTACATGGATACACAGGCAGGCACTCCAGGCAGCATTTTGGTCAGTGGAGGAGTAATGCAAGTAGGGATGGCAGACAGGCTATCAAAGGCCTAAAATAACAAACAATAGGCTCATGGCAGTTTTACATCGGTTACATGGATACACAGGCAGGCAGCATTGTGGTCAGTGGAGGAGTATTGCAAGGAGTGTCTGACACAGTTAGTACTACAAAAAAATAAATAGATGTTAATGTCTCGCAAAACAACTATAAGTAAAAAAGGGTGGCATGCTTAGGTACAGGGGTGGGCTCATCTGCAGAGTTTATGACAAAGTAATTTGGCAGTAAATTAGTATTTACTGGTGTCAATATAGGACACTGACCCAGACTACTTTAACTAGCATCATAGATGCAAACAAATTGGTATTGTTTGTCAGTGCCAGGCATTGAATGATGTCAGTGCATAGACTAAACATTGGTGGAGCTGTGCGAGATAATTTTGCACATGGTAGAGCACAGTTTGAGCTGAGGGGGGGAGCTCTCTTGTGGCCGGCGGTACCGCCCCAGGGCCCCTCATGTTACAACGGTGTGTCTGACGTTGGGTGCGCACCACCACCGCCAGAGACACTACATTGTACTATGAGGGACCCAGTGGCAATGCCGTCAACCAAAAGCGGGCACACCCGCCTCCTCAGACAATCAGCACTGTAACAGGTGCTTGCGCCAAGTGGCGAGACAACGGCCCCGTGGGGTGATTTTTCCCATTGGGGGAGGTGTAAACATGTCGTATGCTGGACAAACAGCTGCTGCAAATTAACAGATTGGAACACTCAGTAAGACCAGTCCACAAGCAAGACCTTTTTATAGGAAAGCTAGGTGTCAGCCGGGAAAGGTGGGGCAAAATAATTTGAAATCCAGGAGTGGTTAATTTTAATGAAGGTGAGATCATCCACATTTTGGGTAGCCAGACGAGTCCTTTTTTCGGTTAATATTGAACCAGCAGCACTGAATACTCTTTCTGATAGCACACTAGCTGCTGGGCAAGCAAGCTCCTGCAATGCATATTCTGCCAATTCAGGCCAGGTGTCTAATTTTGATGCCCAGTAATCAAATGAGAATGACGGTTGAGGGAGAACATCGATAAGGGAAGAAAAATAGTTAGTAACCATACTGGACAAATGTTGTCTCCTGTCACTTTGAATAGATGCTGCAGTACCTGTCCTGTCTGCGGTCATTGCGAAATCACTCCACAACCTGGTCAGAAAACCCCTCTGTCCAACGCCACTTCTGATCTGTGCACCTCTAACACCTCTGCCATGTAGCCCCCTGCAGCTTGTGTGAGAACCATCACCGGCGCTGTGTGCTGGGAATGCCTGAATCAAACGGTCTACAAGAGTAGCTTGTTTGGTTGCTAAGATTTGTTCGAGGTTCTCATGTGGCATAATATTTTGCAATTTGCCTTTATAGCGAGGGTCAAGGATGCAGGCCAACCAGTAATCATCATCGCTCATCATTTTAGTAATGCGTGGGTCCTTTTTGAGGATACGTAAGGCATAATCCGCCATGTGGGCCAAAGTTCCTGTTGGCAAATCTGCGGTTGTGCTGGTTTGAGGGGCAGTTACAGGCAAATCTACGTCACTTGTCTCCCTTAAAAAAACAGAACCCGGCCTTGCAACGCCACTAATTTCTGTTGGCCCAGGAGAAGCTTCCTCATTAAAAAAGTACTCATCCCCATCATCCTCCTCGTCCTCCTCCTCCTCTTCGCCCGCTACCGCGTCCTCTACACGGCCCTGACCAGACAATGGCTGACTGTCATCAAGGCTTTCCTCTTCCTCTGCTGCAGACGCCTGCTCCTTTATGTGCGTCAAACTTTGCATCAGCAGACGCATTAGGGGGATGCTCATGCTTATTATGGCGTTGTCTGCACTAACCAGCCGTGTGCATTCCTCAAAACACTGAAGGACTTGACACAGGTCTTGTAGCTTCGACCACTGCACACCTGACAACTCCATGTCTGCCATCCAACTGCCTGCCCGTGTATGTGTATCCTCCCACAAAAACATAACAGCACGCCTCTGTTCGCACAGTCTCTGAAGCATGTGCAGTGTGGAGTTCCACCTTGTTGAAATGTCGATGATTAGGCGATGCTGGGGAAGGTTCAAAGACCGCTGATAGTTCTGCATACGGCTGGAGTGTACGGGCGAACGGTGGATATGCGAGCAAAGTCTGCGCACTTTGAGGAGCAGGTCGGGTAACCCCGGGTAACTTTTCAGGAAGCACTGCACCACCAGGTTTAAGGTGTGAGCCAGGCAAGGAATGTGTTTCAGTTGGGAAAGGGCTATGGCAGCCATGAAATTCCTTCCGTTATCACTCACAACCTTGCCTGCCTCAAGATGTACAGTGCCCAGCCATGACTGAGTTTCATTCTGCAAGAACTCTGACAGAACTTCCGCGGTGTGTCTGTTGTCGCCCAAACACTTCATTGCCAATACAGCCTGCTGACGCTTGCCACTAGCTGTCCCATAATGGCACACCTGGTGTGCAACAGTGGCAGCTGCGGATGGAGTGGATGTGCGACTGCGGTGTGTGGACGAGCTCTCGCTTCTGCATGAGGAGGAGGAAGAGGAGGAGGGGGGGCGAACGCCTACAGCCAACTCTTTCCTTGACCGTGGACTAGGCAAAACTGTCCCAATATTGCTGTCCCCTGTGGACCCTGCATCCACCACATTCACCCAGTGTGCCGTGATGGACACGTAACGTCCCTGGCCATGCCTACTGGTCCAGGCATCTGTTGTCAGGTGCACCTTTGTAGTCACAGACTGCCTGAGTGCATGGACGATGCGGTCTTTAACATGCTGTTGGAGGGCTGGGATGGCTTTTCTAGAAAAGAAGTGCCGACTGGGTAGTTCATAGCGTGGTACAGCGTAGTCCATCAGCGCTTTGAAAGCTTCGCTTTCAACTAACCGGTAGGGCATCATCTCTAATGAGATTAGTCTAGCAATGTGGGCGTTCAAACCCTGTGTACGCGGATGCGAGGATGAGTACTTCCTTTTCCTAACAAGAGTCTCATGTAGGGTGAGCTGGACTGGAGAGCTGTAGATCGTGGAACTAGCGGTGGTGCCGGTGGACATGGGTGACTGAGAGAGGGTTGGAGATGGTATTCTTGCCGGTGCCCTACATGCAGTGTTTCCTACTACTGACCTGGTGATTCCCTGACTGCTTTGGCCTGGCGACGAAAGCTGCACAGATACTGCAGGTGGTGTGGGAAATGGTCGGCTTACAGGGAGGGAAGGGATGTAGCGTTGCTGACTAGCTTCATTGGCCGAGGGTGCTGCAACCTTTAGGGACGTTTGGTAGTTAGTCCAGGCTTGCAAATGCATGGTGGATAAATGTCTATGCATGCAACTTGTATTTAGACTTTTAAGATTCTGACCTCTGCTTAAGGTTGTTGAACATTTTTGACAGATGACTTTACGCTGATCATTTGGATGTTGTTTAAAAAAATGCCAGACTGCACTCTTTCTACTATCGGATACCTTTTCAGGCATTGAAGACTGAGCTTCTTTAACCGGATGGCCACGCTGTCCTCCAACTGGTTTTGGTTTTGCCACGCGTTTTTGGCCAGATACGGGCCCGGTACATGGAACCTGTTGTGATGTTGATGCCTGCTGCGGCTCCTCCTCCTCCGCTTCAGAACTACTGCCGCCTGCACCCTGTTCCCCCAATGGCTGCCAATCGGGGTCCACAACTGGGTCATCTATGACCTCCTCTTCTATGTCGTGTGCAACTTCGTCTGTGTCACCGTGTAAGCCGGTGGTATAGCGTCCGTGACGGGGCACCATAGTCTCCGCTGGGTTTGATTCTGCCTCAGTACACTGCGAGGGCAATGTTCTGGTCTGAGTCAAAGGAACAGCATAGTAATCTGGCTGTGGCTGTGCATCTGTGCACTCCATGTCCGATTCAACTTCTAATGGACATGGCCTGTTAACTGTTTCACTGTCTAACCCAGGAACGGTATGTGTAAAGAGCTCCATGGAGTAACCCGTTGTGTCTCCTGACGCATCCTTCTCTCTTGTTCTGGGTGAAGAAGACAAGGAAGCGACTTGTCCCTGACCGGGAGCATCCACTGACGATGCACTGCTCTGACATTTGGCACTTTGCGAGGAGGAGGCGAAAGAGCTAGAGGCAGAGTCAGCAATGAAAGCCAATACTTGTTCCTGCTGCTCCGGCTTCAAATGTGGTTTTCCTACTCCCAGAAAAGAGAGCGTTCGAGGCCTTGTGTAGCCAGACAACGAACCTGGCTCAACAACTCGAGACTTAGGTGCTGTACTGCTTTTACCATGACCACCTGATGCTCCACCACCACTACCATCATTACCAGCTGACAATGACCGCCCACGGCCATGACCTCTTCCACTAGACTTCCTCATTGCTTGCAAAACGTGACCAAAGTAACACTATTTGTTACTGTAAAACAACTTATAAGGTGAACTCAAACTTCTGTAGGATTTATATATACCTTTATAGGTGCCTGACACTGAAAGGAAAATCGGGCCCAATGTTACACACTAGGTTTTCTGTGGCCCGATAATTTGAGACAGATGGCACACACAGGCCCAGCACTCAAGCAGAAATGCCAATCTTAATCTCCCACTATTTTTTTTTTTTTCTGGGCGAATTTACCCTAAAAAAAAAAAAAAAAAGGCCTGGTATTACACAGTGTTTTCAGTGGCACACAATGAGAGAGAGATGCCACACACAGCAATGCCACGGAGGCAGACTTGACAATATTTATCTCCCACTAATTTTTTTTTTTGGAAAAGGGAGAATTTAGGAAAAAAAAAAAAGGCCAAGTATTACACAGTGTTTTCGGTGCCACACAATGAGAGAGAGATGCCACACACAGCAATGGCACGGAGGCAGACTTGCCAATATTTATCTCCCAATAATTTTTTTTTTTCTTAAAGGGAGAATGTACCCCCCCAAAAAAAATTGCCATCTATTACACAGTGTTTTCAGTGCCACACAATGAGAGAGAGATGCCACACACAGCAATGGCACGGAGGCAGACTTGACAATATTTATCTCCCACTAATTTTTTTTTTGGAAAAGGGAGAATTTAGGAAAAAAAAAAAAAAAGGCCAAGTATTACACAGTGTTTTCGGTGCCACACAATGAGAGAGAGATGCCACACACAGCAATGGCACGGAGGCAGACTTGCCAATATTTATCTCCCACTAATTTTTTTTTTTTTTTAAAGGGAGAATGTACCCCCCCCCAAAAAAATAGACAACTATTACACAGTGTTTTCAGTGCCACACAATGAGAGAGAGATGCCACACACAGCAATGGCACGGAGGCAGACTTAACAATATTTATCTCCCACTAATTTTTTTTTTTGGAAAAGGGAGAATTTAGGAAAAAAAAAAAAAGGCCAAGTATTACACAGTGTTTTCGGTGCCACACAATGAGAGAGAGATGCCACACACAGCAAAGGCACGGAGGCAGACTTGCCAATATTTATCTCCCACTAATTTTTTTTTTTTTTAAAAGGGAGAATGTACCCCCCCCAAAAAAAATAGACAACTATTACACAGTGTTTTCAGTGCCACACAATGAGAGAGAGATGCCACACACAGCAATGGCACGGAGGCAGACTTAACAATATTTATCTCCCACTAATTTTTTTTTTTGGAAAAGGGAGAATTTAGGAAAAAAAAAAAAAAAGGCCAAGTATTACACAGTGTTTTCGGTGCCACACAATGAGAGAGAGATGCCACACACAGCAATGGCACGGAGGCAGACTTGCCAATATTTATCTCCCAATATTTTTTTTTTTTTTTAAAAGGGAGAATGTACCCCCCCCAAAAAAAAAAATGGCCAACTATTACACAGTGTTTTCAGTGCCACACAATGAGAGAGAGATGCCACACACAGCAATGGCACGGAGGCAGACTTGACAATATTTATCTCCCACTAATTTTTTTTTTTGGAAAAGGGAGAATTTAGGAAAAAAAAAAAAAAGGCCAAGTATTACACAGTGTTTTCGGTGCCACACAATGAGAGAGAGATGCCACACACAGCAATGGCACGGAGGCAGACTTGACAATGTTTATCTCCCACTAATTTTTTTTTTTTGGAAAAGGGAGAATTTAGGAAAAAAAAAAAAAAGGCCAAGTATTACACAGTGTTTTCGGTGCCACACAATGAGAGAGAGATGCCACACACAGCACTGGCACAGAGTCAGACTTGCCAATCTTTATCTCCCTGCAGTAATCTCAGGAAAGTATGGCAGGCAGCTATAAAAAGGACTGCTGCACACAAAAGTGTGGACAAACACACAAGATAGCTGTGCAGAAAGGAAGGAAAAACAGGATTTGTGCTTTGAAAAAAGCAGTTGGTTTACACAGCGGCGTACACACAAAGCAACACAGCTATCAGGGAGCCTTCTAGGGCAGCCCAATGAGCTACAGCGCTGAGGAAAAAAAAATGTAGCTTCCACTGTCCTGCAAACAAAAGGTGGTATTGGACAGTGGAAATCGCAACAGCACAAGCAGTTTGTGGCTTTATGTACCCTGCCTATCACTATCCCTGCTTCCGAAGAAGCTGCAGCAACCTCTCCCTATGCTCAGATCAGCAGCAGTAAGATGGCGGTCGGCGGGAAAGCCCCTTTATAGCCCCTGTGATGCCGCAGAAAGCAAGCCAATCACTGCAATGCCCTTTTTTAAGATGGTGGGGACTGAGATCTATGTCATCACGCTGCCCACACTCTGCGTCCACCTTCATTGGCTGAGAAATGGCGCTTTTAGCGTCATTGAAACGCGACTTTGGCGCGAAAGTCGCGTACCGCATGGCAGACCCCACACAGGGATCGGCTCGGTTTCATGAGACGCCGACTTTGCCAAAAGTCGGCGACTTATGAAAATGAACGATCCGTTTCGCTCAACCCTACCCTATCCTGGTATACATGGCACTCTGATCCTCATCCTGGTTTGCATGGCTCCCTCATCCCATTCCTGGTATGCATGGCCACCTCATCCCTATCCTGGTTTGCATGGCCCCCTCATTGATTTCCTGGTATACATGGCCCCTCATCCCTATCCTGGTATGCATGGCCCCATCATCCCTATTCTGGTATACATGGCCCCCTCATCCCTATCCTGGTATGCATGGCCCCCATCCCTATCCTGGTATGCATGGCCCCATTCCTATCCTGGTATATATTCTCCCCTCATCCATATCCTGATATGCATGGCCCCCATCCTGGTATATATTGTCCCCTCATCCCTATCCTGGTATGCACGGCACCCTGATCCCTATCCTGGTATACATGGCCCCCTTATCCCTAACCTGGCATGCATGGTCTGCCCATCCTGGTATGCATGGCCCCCTCATTCCTGTTCTGATATGCATGGCCCTCTCATTCCTATCCTGGTGTGCATGGCCCCCTCATCCATATCCTGGTATGCATGGCCTCCTCATCCCTTTCCTGGTATGCGTGGGCCCCTCATCCCCAGCCTGGTATGCATGGCCCCATCATCCCTATCCTGGGATATATGGGATTGTCATCACTATCCTGGTATGTATGGCCCTCTCATCCCTATCCTGGTATACATGGCACCCTGATCCCCATCCTGGTTTGCATGGGATTGTCATCACCATCCTGGTATACATGGCACCCTGATCCTTATCCTGGTTTATATTGTCCCCTCATCTCTATCGTGGTATGCATGGTCCCCTCATCCCTATCCTGGTATGCATGGCCCCCTCATCCCTTTCCTGGTATGCATGGCCCCCTCATTCCCCATTCTGGTATGTGTGGTCACCTTATACGGCACACGTACGGCATGTTTACACGGACACATAGACTTGTATTGGTCCTTGTCATCTGTGCTGCTGGGAAAACACGGACATGAGTGCAGCACCATAGGTTAAAAAAGGACATGTGGCATCCGTGAAAAACATGATACACGGTTGTGTGAAGAGGGCCGTATAGTCACATAATAGAAAACATTAGCAGATTTGATGTCTTTTTCGACATCCTACCTCACAAATGGCAGAATAAAAAGCGATTAAAAAAATGTCACCCCAAACTACTCTGCTAAATCCCCTCTGGCTCCGCGGTCGATGGTTCGGGGTCCCTGATGGTTATTATTCACTTTGCAGCTATAATATAAAGTGCAGCCAAAAGATGAGTGTAGCCCAGTGCTAAGACTCGTGGAGACCCCTATAGCCACAAAACCCCTACAGCCCAGTGCTAAGACTGGCAGAGACCCCCAGAGCTACAAGACCACTGCAGCCCAGTGCTAAGACTGGCAGAGACCCCTTGTCACGATATGGTATGAAATATCACATAAGTTTAGTTTCTCTGCCAGCACACATAGGGTGGGCGTTGACCCCCCTTCACTCTGTGTTTTAGCTTGTCTTGTCAATGAGTGTAGAAGGGTTTATTGCTTCTTGCTGCACATTCCTGACTTTCAGCTTCCAAATCCCTCATACCTTTCCCAAAGGAATTTTACGATCACTTGGGAAGACTTAAGCTCTTGTCCACCTATAACTTGTATGGAAACTTCCAGATTCATGGAAGTCTTTTGTTCCATTATTGTAAGATATTAGGACAACCATGTAAGATAGGAATACAAAAATATATATTCTTAATGTCCCTCGGTGGATCTATCCATCACTCTAAACATGGGCTTCTAACTCCATCAGGTAAAGAGTTTGGATTTCTCTGCAATTAGGCATCACACATAGGACATATTTGATCTCATTAGAATGCCAGCGTTAATACGAGATGAAAGCTGGGTGTGTTATGACTATGACATGTTTTGTCGCGGAGTTATAGAAAGTAGACAAATTTAAGGTTGAATTACTCAGACTGGAGAGAGAGGAGGGTCTGGATAAGCCAACCCTTTCTGTGTTGTCACAGGCTGCAGCTATAAGTTTTTTGGGCAGACTCCAGCAGGGGTCTTTTTCTGCTGGAGTCTATGTGAGCCTGACGTGAAGAGCTGTTCCTACCCAGAGTCCTACTGATGCACTGGGACAGATGGAAACTCCACTAGCCTGGTTGCCTGCAATGCTTTGAACACATGTAAGTGTTACTTCTCAGTTATTCCCTGTTTTTTTATAATAACCTTTGTACATATTTGCAATTGTCTCACTTTGTAACATCCTTGTAATATTTTTATGTAAACACTGCCCTTTTTCCGGAGTAAAATATATAAATTACTAGTTCGTTCTTCCTGCTCTAAAACGTACCCTGTCTCTTGAAGGGAATTACGCTACTGGGTTGGGTTAGCTTTGGACCCGTTTAATCGGAGCTGGTGGCAGCAATACCGTGTGCAGGCTTTTGGGTGCTGTAGCGACTGCGGCGTTGATAATTATTGTTCCTGCCTGAGTGGGAGTAGTTTATCGCGTTGCTGCAGCGTGCCCAATAGCCAGTACATAGCAGGCAGCCTTTCTGGCGACTAATTACCCTAGGTGCAGTACCTAATCTGACCTGAGAGTAAGGGGGGCGCCAGAGAGCTGCAAGGTTTAAGTGGAACTGTAAGCGGGACATTCATAGATCCCTGCAGTTCATGGTATATTGAAGAGCAGTGGGATACCTAAAATAAGCCCCTGCTGTAAACTAAGAGGTCAATAGCCTTGTGTGTGTTTTTTTTAATAACATTGTAACAGTGGAGGGATAACTAAGATAAGCCCCCCTGCACATGTGATAAACGGCTGTTGGCCTAAAGTCACCCCAATCCGTGACGTAGGGGTGACGGTCACGGTGTGGATCCCTGACATATTGGTGAAAGCGGTCAGGGGTTCGTGACAAACTGGTGGCAGCAGTGGGATATTAGAGCATTAGTGATTTGGTTTGAGCAATCATTCCCCTCACTAAAAACTTGCAGAAAGTTCTTGCGAGGACTCTGCGCAAATAAGTTTGGAGAACGAACTCAGTGTTTATTAGTTGTGAGACAATTGTGTACTGGTAATTATCCCCTCCCTTTCTCTTCGTTTTTCTATCCTATCTTTTATTTGGCAACCATGGCTGCGAAAGGAGAAGCCTGGTACGCCCAGCAGAAGAGGGACGCTCTTGCTGGGATATGCACGTACCATGGCCTGAACTCCCAGGGCAAGACCAAGGTTCAAATGGTCGCTGAATTGGTGCAATTTGAAGCAGACCAAGCCAGGCCACAGAGTTCAGAGGCCGCAGAAGCCGGCACCAGCGAACATGGTGCTGCAGCAGAGGTCCAACCACTGAATACGGGCCCTACTGGCAACCAAGGGGGCGCAGACCTCCTCCTGCAGCTGGCTCTGCAACAATGCCCCGCAGATGACCTAGAGAGACGTCTGCAGTTGATCCAGCAATACCAGGACCGAGCCGAGCGAGAGGCTGAGAGAGCCGAGCGCCAAGCCCAGCGAGAACATGAACGGGAGATGCTCCGGCAGGGGGGATGCCTTCCACCGCCCAGAGCTGTGAGCCCAGCAGCGCTCAGACACCGAAGCCGCGGCCCGACCACTTTCCTGTTATGGAAAAGGATGGGGACTTGGACACTTTTCTGCGGGCATTTGAGAAAGCCTGCAGACAGTACCAGCTGCCTGCACAAGAATGGGCCCGATACCTGACACCAGGGCTGAGAGGCTAAGCTCTGGAGGCGTTTGCTGCCCTCCCTCAAGAACAAGATGGTGACTATGAGGCCATCAAGCAGGTTCTGATAGCCAAGTACCAGCTTACACCCGAGGTGTACCGTAGAAAGTTCTGGACCCTCCAACATGGCCCACACGACAGTTACAGTGATGTGGTTCATGGACTGGGGACCCACTTTGACCAGTGGACCCAAGGACTGTCAGTGACCACCTTTGCACAGCTGCGAGACCTGATGATCAAAGACCAGTTCTTCCATCTTTGCCCAGCTGAGGTGCGACAGTTCGTGATGGACAGAGAACCCAAAGACGTGACGAAAGCAGCGCAGATTGCCGATGCCTATGAGGCCAACCATAGATCGGAAGTGTGGAAGCCAGTCACCACCAGCTGGAGAGGGGGTAAGCCTGCAATCAACGCCAGTACCCCTGCCAGCCAACACACCAGAGGTCCTGTCCCCATAGCCAACAGCACCAGACCTACCACCGACCCTCGCCTGTGTTACCACTGCAGGCGGACTGGTCACATCAGTCCCAACTGTCCAGACAAGCAGAAGAACCCCTCATCCAAGGCCCCAGGGCCTAATGCAGCAGTTCTTTTGGTGGGTGGTGTGGATGGGAGGGGGTGTGACAACGTATAGCACGTCACTGTGGGAGGTCATGTTGCTACAGGCCTCAAGGACACCGGGGCTGAACGAACCCTCATCCGACCCGAACTGGCGGCCCCTGAAGAAATCATTCCGGGGAAAACCCTAACTGTCACTGAGATTGGGGGCATCAGCTGTCCCTTGCCAATGGCCCGGGTTTATGTTGATTGGGGTGCCGGGAGCGGGGTGAAGGAAGTGGGGCTGTCTGATAATTTGCCCACTGATGTTTTGTTGGGGACTGATTTGGGGAGGATGGTTGCATACTACGTCCCTGACACTCCTCCCCCACTTGCTAATGAGGGTAACGTTAACCCTGATAATAATGATGATGGGAAATCGCATGTGTTACCTGACCATGCTTTATCTTGTAATGATGCATCTGATAACCATTTTTTCCCTAGGATTGATGGTGAAAATGTTGCACCTGTGCCAACTGAAGCTGATAACCATTTTTCTGCAAAGGTTAATGTGTCCATAGGTACAGGAGTGCTCAGCCACGTCGCTCTGCGGAGTGAGACGGCTGAGGAACCCCTAGCAGGGGCAAGTGTTGGTGCTACAGGAAATGGGGAGCTGCATGGGAACCGTGAGACAGGTGACGCCATGAAATTGACCAGTGCCACTGAGGAAGGTAACTGGCCCATAAGTAGCAATGCTCCTGAAGTGTTGGGGGTGGATGGGGAGGTAGAGCCCATAGCAGCGCCGGCTGATGGGTCTGTAGAAATCCCCGGGGAAACAGCCTACGTAGCTGCTGTCACCCGCAGTCAGAGTGCCCGGAACGCAGATAACTGTCTGCCTCCCGGACCCTCCTCAGTCATCAGTGTGACTGAACCAGAGGTGGATCCAGAGCAGGTCTAAGAGGGTTCCCGTGGGGAAGGGACCCTGACGTCGCTTCTGGCTTCCCCTAGCCAGGAGTTTCAGGCCGCTCTGCACACAGATGCGAGCCTAGAGAGTTTGAGACAACTCGCCGGGACGCGCTTCTCCGAGATTCATAAGGAGAGGGTGTTCTGGGAAAGAGGAAGGTTGTACCGGGAGACAGTACCCGGAAAATTGCAAAAGGAGTGGTTGAGGGAAAGACAGCTGGACGTCCCGCAGCAATTCCGGGGTGAGTTGTTACGGATTGCCCATGAGATCCCGTTAGCTGGACACTTGGGGATCAGCAAAACTAAGGCCCGGCTGTCTCAACACTTCTATTGGCCTAAGATGGGGACAGATGTGTCAAACTACTGCCGCTCCTGTGTCACTTGTCAAAGAGTAGGGAAAGCGGGGCCTGCTATTAAGGCTCCCCTGATCCCTTTGCCAGTGATAGAGGAGCCTTTCCAAAGGATCGCGGTGGACATTGTGAGCCCGCTGGCCGTCCCCAGCAGCTCTGGAAAGCGATACATACTTACTGTGGTAGACTACGCTACCTGGTACCCAGAGGCAGTAGCTCTGTCTTCAACTAGGGCAGATAAGGTGGTGGATGCCCTGTTGGCCATCTTTTCACATGTAGGATTTCCCAGGGAGATGCTTACTAATCAAGAGACCCAAATTATGTCTCGCCTAATGGAGGCTCTCTGTAAGAGAATGCAGGTGAAGCACCTGGTATCAAGTGCGTATCACCCACAGACCAATGGCTTGTGTGAACGCTTCAATGGTACCCTCAAACAGATGCTATGCATGCTGGTTGAGACACAAGGGTGCGACTGGGAGCGGTACCTCCCACACCTGCTATTCGCTTACCGAGAGGTTCCGCAGGCCTCGATGGGGTTCTCCCCCTTCGAGGTCCTGTACGGCAGGCGAGTCCGGGGACCCCTTGGGTTGGTAAGAGAATCCTGGGAAGAACCCTTCTGAAGTGTCCATAGTGGAGTATGTCGTGCGCTTCCGTGACAAGATGCAGACCTTGACGCAGTTGGTGCATGACAACATGACGCAGGCTCAGGCTGATCAGAAGCACTGGTACGACCAGAATGCCCGGGAGCGGACCTACCACGTGGGTCAAAAGGTGTGGGTGCTGGTTCCCGTACCAACGGATAAGCTTCAGGCAGCCTGGGAGGGCCTGTACGTCGTCCACCAACAGCTCAACCTGGTAACCTACGTGGTCACGCTTGACCACGCTCGGGGTAGGCGAAAGGCCTTTCACGTCAACATGATGAAGGCTCATCACGAACGTGAACCTTTCGTCCTACCGGTCTGCAGCGCACCCGAAGACGGGGAGGAAGACACCCTCCTGGACATGCTGGCCCAAGCCAAGGCCGGTGGGTCCATTGAGGACGTGGAGGTAAGCGCCTCGCTAGATGAACCACAGCGGTTGCAGTTTCAAACCACACTGGAACCCTTCTGGGTCGTGTTCTCCAACCGGCCTGGAAGGACTGAGTTAGCCGTCCATGAGGTGGACACCGGGAAGCACGCCCCACTACGGCGAACACCCTATCGAATCTCTGACCAGGTGCAGCAGATTATGCGCCAGGAGATCGATGAGATGTTACAGATGGTGGTGATTCGACGGTTAAAGAGCGCATGGGCCTCACCTGTAGTTCTCGTGCCAAAGAAAGACCGGTCCACCCGGTTCTGCATGGACTACCAGGGGCTCAACGCCATCACAGCCTCTGACGCGCACCCAATGCCGCGCATCGAGGAGCTGCTTGAGAAGTTAGCTGGCACAAAATACCTGACCATAATGGATCTGAGTAGAGGATACTGGCAGATTCCCCTGAGCCCCGAGGCGCAGGAGAAGTCTGCCTTTATCTCACCCTTCGGACTGTACGAGTCCACGGTCATGCCCTTCGGCATGAAGAATGCCCCTGCCACTTTCCAGCGGATGGTCAACCTCCTGCTTCAGGGACTGGAGAAGTAAGCAGTGGCGTACTCGGATGACATTGCCATCTTCAGTCCCTCCTGGGAGGAACAACTGCAGCATCTCGAGGAGGTGCTCAGGCAAATTCACCGAGCAGGACTGACTATCAAGCCGGGAAAGTGCCAGATGGGCATGAGGGAGGTTCACTACCTGGGGCACCAGGTAGGCGGAGGCACCCTAAAGCCAGAGCCTGAGAAAGTGGGCGCGATCGTGAACTGGCCCACTCCCAGGACCAAGAAACAGGTGATGTCCTTCCTGGGCACGGCAGGGTACTATAGGCGCTTCATACAGCACTATAGTAGCCTCGCAAAACCTTTGACGGACCTCACCAGGAAGAAGCTACCCCACATCGTCAACTGGACAGATGGCTGTGAGGGGGCTTTCCAGGCGTTGGAAACTGCACTGTGCAACGCCCCTGTGTTGAAAGCAGTCGACAGCAGTCTTGGTACAGACTGACACCAGCGAGTTTGGCCTTGGTGCTGTGCTCAGCCAGGTTGACTCGGAGGACCAAGAGCACCCCGTGTTGTACCTGAGCTGGAAACTTTTGCCGAGGGAAATGGCCTACTACACCATTGAGAAGGAGTGCCTGGCCATAGTCTGGGCCCTGCAGCGCTTGCAGCCCTACTTGTATGGTCGCACCTTCACTGTGGTGACCAACCACGACCCTCTGTGCTGGCTAAATGCCATGTGTGGAACCAACGGCAGGTTGCTACGCTGGAGCCTTGCCCTTCAGCAATTTGACTTCACCATTGAACACAAAGCGGGCAGGGAGCATGGGAATGCAGATGGACTGTCCCGCCAGGGTGAACCTACTGAGGTGCGCATGGAGGCATACCGTGGGGTTCTACCTCCCTAGCGCACGCCAAAAGGGGGAGGTGTCACGATATGGTATGAAATATCATATGAGTTTAGTTTCTCTGCCAGCACACATAGGGTGGGCGTTGACCCCCCTTCACTCTGTGTTTTAGCTTGTCTTGTCAATGAGTGTAGAAGGGTTTATTGCTTCTTGCTGCACATTCCTGACTTTCAGCTCCCAAATCCCTCATACCCTTCCCAAAGGAATTTTTACGGTCACTTGGGAAGACTTAAGCTCTTATCCAGCTTTAACTGGTATGGAAACTTCCAGAATCATGGAAGTCTTTTGTTCCATTATTGTAAGACATTAGGCAAACCATGTAAGATAGGAACACAAAAATATATATTCTTAATGTCCCTCGGTGGATCTATCCATCACTCTAAACATGGGCTTCTAACTCCATCAGGTAAAGAGTTTGGATTTCTCTGCAATTAGGCATCACACATAGGACATATTTGATCTCATTAGAATGCCAGCGTTAATACGAGATGAAAGCTGGGTGTGTTATGACTATGACATGTTTTGTCGCGGAGTTATAGAAAGTAGACAAATTTAAGGTTGAATTACTCAGACTGAAGAGAGAGGAGGGTCTGGATAAGCCAACCCTTTCTGTGTTGTCACAGGCTGCAGCTATAAGTTTTTTGGGCAGACTCCAGCAGGGGTCTTTTTCTGCTGGAGCCTATGTGAGCCTGACGTGAAGAGCTGTTCCTACCCAGAGTCCTACTAATGCACTGGGACAGATGGAAACTCCACTAGCCTGGTTGCCTGCAATGCTTTGAACACATGTAAGTGTTACTTCTCAGTTATTCCCTGTTTTTTTTTTTATAATTACCTTTGTACATATTTGCAATTGTCTCACTTTGTAACATCCTTGTAATATTTTTATGTAAACACTGCCCTTTTTCCGGAGTAAAATATATAAATTATTACTTCGTTCTTCCTGCTCTAAAACGTACCCTGTCTCTTGAAGGGAATTACGCTACTGGGTTGGGTTAGCTTCGGACCCGTTTAATCGGAGCTGGTGGCAGCAATACTGTGTGCAGGCTTTTGGGTGCTGTAGCGACTGCGTCGTTGATAATTATTGTTCCTGCCTGAGTGGGAGTAGTTTATCGCGTCGCTGCAGCATGCCCAATAGCCAGTACATAGCAGGCAGCCTTTCTGGCGACTAATTACCCTAGGTGCAGTACCTAATCTGACCTGAGAGTAAGGGGGGCGCCAGAGAGCTGCAAGGTTTAAGTGGAACTGTAAGCGGGATATTCATAGATTCCTGCAGTTCATGGTATATTGAAGAGCAGAGTGATACCTAAAATAAGCCCCTGCTGTAAACTAAGAGGTCAATAGCCTTGTGTGTGTTTTTTTTATCACATTGTAACAGTGGAGGGATAACTAAGATAAGCCCCCCTGCACATGTGATAAACGGCTGTTGGCCTAAACTCACCCCAATCCATGACGTAGGGTGTTATGATCCTAGTGGTAGAGCATCTCAGAAGTTCAAGCTAAGTCCGCAAACACAAAAACCAGCTCATAGGGAGGTGGTAACTTGGCTGACCGTATACCTGATCCTAGCACAACAACTAGAAGTAGCCAGGGAACGTACCTACGTTGATTCTAGACGTCTCGCACCAGCCGTAGAACTAACTAACCCTTTCAGAGAAAATAAGGCCTCACTTGCCTCAAGAGAAAGGACCCCAAAGTTATAATACAAGCCCCCAACAAATAATAATGGTGAGGTAAGAAGAAAAGACAAACGTAAGTATGAACTAGATTTAGCAAAGAGAGGCCCACTAATTAATAGCAGAAAATAGGAAGAGGACTTATGCGGTCAGCAAAAAACCCTACTAAAATATCCACGCTGAATATCCAAGAACCCCCGCACCGACTAACGGTGTGGGGGGAGAATATCAGCCCCCTAGAGCTTCCAGCAAAAATCAGGAATCACATTATTAACAAGCTGGATAAAAATAGAAGCAATGCGAATAAACAAAAATAAGAAAGCAGGACTTAGCTTATCTTGCAAAAATCAGGAGACCAGGAGTCAGGAGCAAACAGACATAGACTGACTACATCGATTCCAGGCACTAGACTGAGTTTCCAGGAAGTCTAAATAGGAACACCCAAGGCCTAACGAACCAGGTGAGTACCAACCTGGAGAAAGATGATCCAAGTGAAATACTACTAGTGACCACAAGAGGGTGCCAAGAAATATAATTCACAACAGTACCCCCCCTTTAAGGAGGGGTCACCGAACCCTCACCAAGACCACCAGGGCGATCAGGATGAGCAGCGTGAAAGGCACGAACCAAATCGGCCGCATGAACATCAGAGGCGACCACCCAGGAATTATCCTCCTGACCATAGCCCTTCCATTTGACCAGATACTGAAGCCTCCGTCTAGAGAGACGAGAATCCAAGATCTTCTCCACCACGTACTCCAACTCGCCCTCAACCAAGACCGGAGCAGGAGGGTCAACAGCAGGAACAACAGGCACAACGTACCGCCACAACAAAGACCTATGGAACACATTGTGAATGGCAAACGACACCGGAAGATCCAAACGAAAAGACACCGGATTAAGGACTTCCAAAATTTTATAAGGACCAATAAAGCGAGGCTTAAACTTAGTAGAGGAAACCTTCAGAGGGACATACCGAGAAGACAACCAAACCAAATCCCCAACACGAAGTCGGGGACCCACACCGCGGCGGCGGTTGGCAAAACGCTGAGCCTTCTCCTGTGACAACTTCAAGTTGTCCACCACATGATTCCAAATCCGCTGCAACCTATCCACCACGGAATCCACCCCAGGACAGTCAGAAGACTCAACATGACCCAAGGAAAAACGAGGATGAAAACCAGAGTTGCAGAAAAATGGCGAAACCAAAGTAGCGGAACTAGCCCGATTATTGAGGGCAAACTCAGCCAATGGCAAGAAGGTCACCCAATCATCCTGATCCGCAGAAACAAAACATCTCAAATAAGCCTCCAGCGTCTGATTAGTTCGCTCCATTTGGCCATTAGTCTGAGGATGAAAGGCAGATGAGAACGACAAATCAATGCCCATCTTAGCACAAAAAGATCGCCAGAACCTGGACACAAACTGGGATCCTCTGTCAGACACGATATTCTCAGGAATGCCATGCAAACGAACCACATTCTGAAAGAACAAAGGAACCAGATCGGAAGAGGAAGGCAACTTAGGCAAGGACACCAAATAGACCATCTTGGAAAAGCGATCACACACCACCCAGATGACAGACATTCCTTGAGACACCGGAAGATCTGAAATGAAATCCATGGAAATGTGTGTCCAGGGCCTCTTCGGGACGGGCAAGGGCAAAATCAACCCGCTGGCACGAGAACAGCAAGGCTTAGCCCGAGCACAAATCCCACAGGACTGCACAAAAGAACGCACATCCCGCGACAAGGAAGGCCCCCAAAAGGACTGTGAAGAGCAGAACAAAAATGGTTACCTCAATGAAACATTTTAAAAAGAATTTGTGATAAATATTGACCTGTCCATTCAAGGACATTTTAGCTATAGTATGAAATCCTGTTTTTCTTGTCTGTGGAATTGCCTTTGTACTGTTTGTTGTGAAACTGCCGCCCACGAAACTGTTTTTTCTTTCTTTCCTGTTTTGTCTCTTTGTTTAAACATGCAAAACTTGTATAACCACTGAACCTACCGATACAACTATATAAAGAAGGGATAGCACCTTGAAGGCAGGCGTGCTTTCAGAGGCTTCCCAGTGATATACTATACGAGACGTGTCTTGTGTATTATTTCTGGTGATTCCCCACTTCCAAATGCTGCTCCGACTGAGTGTGATCTTGACATTTCCTGGCGCCTGAACAGGGACCCGAGGTCTGTGTACTCCTTCAAGAACACCGGCAGAATACGAACAAAAAGAGAATCTGGGATAATGGACGGCAGATGAATTAAAAACCTGGCCAGGTAAGAGACACTGTTAGATCTCTTATATCTGCCCTGCACTGTCCGTAAGATTTTCTGTGTCGTGTTCTTTAGCGGGTAGTTCTAGTAGAGGAGGATACCTATAGCTCGGGTTCTTGAACTATTTAGGAATTGATCACCTCACGGAGTACGGCATTAAATGAGAGTGAATGTGAATAAAAGGTGTGTGGAAGTTGGGAATAGCCCTATAAGCCGCCCAGGGTGTTGAAACAGAAGAAGTGACTGTCCCACAGGGCAACGTGGTTGCGTCCTTTCGGGGAGACCTCCGCGCCTATGGTTCAATCTCTGACCCTGTCTTTGACAAAAACCTGGTGATGGATAAGTGTATGATAGTATGAGCCCAGGACAGATAAATTAGCCTGGGACAAGAATACGTTGTGTATGATAGTATGAGCCCAGGACAGATAAATTAGCCTGGGACAAGATACGTTGTATGTTCTTTTTCTTTTTCTGTCTGGTTGCATTTGTGTTGTTTGCTATAGGTGTAGGAATCAGGATTTTCTTACATCAACACGGTACGCAGAAGCCGTTAAACATCCTAGCTCCTTAGGAAGAAGGTAACGAGGTATTCTCATACCCAAACGCCACCTAGGGCAAGAAAGCTCAGGATAAGAAAATGGGGAATAAGCAAACAAAGTCGGAACCAGAAGAATTAGATATCTATACTATCATAAAGGAGAGAAGTGGTGAAGATGCCACTAAGGGGCTGAGAAAGATTTTTTAGTAAGTTTGGAGTTACTAAGGCAGAAGCCTTTAGTAAAAAAAAAAAAAAAATGGGAAGGAATTCAGGAGGAAAAAAAAAGGGCATAATCAGAGACAAGAAATGGATAGATCAGATCCAAGCGTTGATTGATGTCTCTAGGGTAGCAGAAATGCTGTGGTCTGCCCTATTGGAACAAGCATGTGGGCATGACAGCATGTGCATGTTAGCTAAACTGATCTGTGTGTATGAGGAATCCCTGTGTAATGCAGATTCCCCAAATTTCCACTGCCAGTGTTGTGTGACTAATGTGCAGAGAGTGTGTGCCTTACAGACACAACTGGCAGAGAATGAACAGTATAATGTAGACAGAGAAAAGCAGATTGCTAGTCTTGAATCACAACTGCTGAAAATGAAAAATCATTGTGTTGATATGGAAGCCCAGCTGATTCAGTCTGGGGCTGAGGTCAGAGCTGTGAAGGAAATGGCAGCAGCCAGTGATGCCATTGTTAATCAGTGCAGTGTGGAGCTGGATACTAGTTCCCAACTGATTACTAGTCTGAAAAATATCATCAATGATTTTTCAAATGTGGTGCCGGCCTTCTCTTTGTCTCTGAACACAAGGTCAGATCCCCGACCAATTTTGCCCTGTGCAGGGCAAAAAGGGGGGAGTGATGGAAAAGGT
Source organism: Ranitomeya variabilis (assembly GCF_051348905.1). Classification (NCBI taxonomy): domain Eukaryota; kingdom Metazoa; phylum Chordata; class Amphibia; order Anura; family Dendrobatidae; genus Ranitomeya; species Ranitomeya variabilis. Next base: position 673,609,919 of record NC_135235.1, on the reverse strand, counting down.
GATATATCAAATTTTGATCCAATAATAAAAAGTAATGACAGATATGTGCTGTCTAAATTACAAAGAAAGTTCAAACGTGACATTGTTAAGAGTGCATCCTTAGTAATGGAAGAGTTTAAAAGTTCCAGACAGAGGGAGGTATGTTCTGTCCGGGCCCATAAATCAGGCTTGGCATGTGTTACATGTTATGCCTGTGCTGGCTCCGGCCATATTGCCAGGTACTGCAAATGGCCGGGTACGATGAAGGAGAGGAAATATTATTCTGTGAAATGTTTTAAATGTGGTCACTTTGGACATATTGCAAGGAACTGTTACTGCACAAGTAATTGTGAAGGGCCTAGCAATATTGTCAGGGAGCACAGGCATTTTCACAGACATAATGGCATTTTCTCTCAGTCTGTCCCAAGCCACGGGCAAACTCCTCAAAATGGCCAATTACAACCAGGGAGGATAGTGAGGTCTTGATGTAAACTCAGATTATAGAGTTTCTATCTGGTCTCTGGTCTTTCATTCTTTGTTTTGTTTTAGCTCCTTTTATTCTTCTTCTATTTGCTAAGTTTGCTCTTTTGTTATTGAAATGAATTGTTAGACCAGTGTGGTTTAGACAGGAGGCAGAAGGGCCTTATCTGAGGTGCAATGTGATTGCAATGATAATAGGATTTGTTAGTTGTTGTTTTTTTTTTTTTTTTTTTTTGCTGTTTTCTATCAGACCCCCTGTGGTTTTTAACTCCAGGTTTCCATAGAATTCATAATGATAAGAGTAACACAGATCACAGGATAATAGAGTCACATCCATGGATGCTCTGATTTGTTGCTTGAACTAAGATAGGTAGGGAAGTGTGTGTTCACCTAAGCTTTGAAGTTCAGCTGTAAAACTGACTTTGTTTGTTTGTTTACCATACCTGAGGAAACTGCACTCTCCAACTCCTTTGACCCATCAAAGTCAATGCATGATTGTGTACAATTAATGGAACAAGAGACTCAGGGCTTATGTAATGTACGTGACAAGCCACTCTGTAATGCTACATTTGAACTTTTCATAGATGGCAGTAGATATGCAGATATGAATGGACAATTTCATACAGGTTATGCGGTAGTAACTCAGCATGAAGTGCTGAAAGCAGAACCTCTCCCTGCTAATCAGTCTGCACAAGAAGCAGAACTTACGGCATTGGTTGAAGCTCTAAAAATAGCCAAAGATCAGACAGCAAACATATACACTGATTCTAGATATGCACATGGCATTATTTTCGATTTTGGCGTAATATGGAGAGCCAGAGGTTATATGACTGCTTCAGGCCAACCTGTTAAACGTGCCTCCCTCATTAGACAGATTCTGGAGGCAGCACAAGAAACTAAAGAAATAGCGGTGATAAAGGTAGCTGCACATGTGAGACTCGACACCGAGGAAGCCAGGGGTAATGATAAAGCCGACAAGGCAGCAAAACAGGCAGCACGTAAACCCTTACATCATGCCCACACACTAGATAGCTCTGAAGATGATGAGGAGAGATTGAAGGAAGCTCAGAAACAGGTAGACGACGAAGAACGAGGGCAGTGGCAGAAAAAAGGGGCAGAAGATCAGCAAGGATTATGGAAAAAAGGAACTTTGTTGTGTTTACCCAGAGCCTGGTACCCCGCAGTGGCAAGTGACCTCCACCTACCCACGCTTGTGTCGGCAAATGGTATGACGCTCAAGGTAAAAGAAAGGTGGTTGGCTCCAGGCTTTGGTAATTTTGCTCGGAACATGTCTGCTGCATGCGCTATATGCCTGGCACACAATCCAGGTCAGACCATTAAAACCCCAACCAAGCATCATGTAAGACCACTGTATCCCTTTCAAAGACTCCAGATCGACTACATCCAACTTCCTAGGTACAATGGATACAAATATGTGCTTGTGTGTGTGGACATGTTCTCAGGGTGGCCAGAGGCTTATCCAGTTCGTAAAGCCTCAGCAAAAATTACTGCCATTAAAATAGCACATGAACTGATACCCCGTTACGGCATGCCTGAGGTGATCGAGTCAGATAGAGGTACCCATTTTACTGGAGAAATATTCCAGAATGTTATGAAAATGTTGGGAGTAGAAAACCAGTTTCACACTCCGTATCACCCACAGAGTTCAGGTAAAGTGGAAAGATTAAATGGAACAATAAAATTAAAAATCCAGAAGGCCATGGCAGAAACAGGAAAGCCTTGGACCGAGTGTCTACCACTTGCCCTGTATTCCATCCGAAACGCCCCAAGGGGGAAGGCTAAGCTGTCACCACATGAGATTCTTTTTGGTAGAGCAGCAAATTTGGGTTGTTATTTTCCACAACAACTGATGTTGAATACTGAGACTTTAACTGCTTATGTACAAGAATTACAAAAACGTTTAACTAAAGTGCATTCGCAAGTTTTTGCTTCCCTTCCAGATCCAGAAAATCTCGAAGGAGGCCACAAGTTGGAACCTGGTGATCAAATCTACGTGAAAAGACACACCAGAAAGACTCTGGAACCGAGATTTGACGGACCTTTCCAAGTCCTGTTAACAACTCCAACAGCAGTCAAGCTTGAAGGAAAGGCATCATGGATACATGCAAGCCATTGCAAAAAAGCAGTATAAGACTCATGATATTGATGTTAATAATGTTAACCTCAACGGAATGCATGTATGTGGGAATCCCGCAGCCGGGTACTGTAGCCCCTTGGGACAAAAACCCTCTTGGTGTATGCTTCAGAATGTATCTAGTTTTGTGGATTTGGCTCACAGATTGGTATTGCAGCACTCAGCTTTGTGGGATCTGCCTGAGGGTACATTTTGGATATGCGGAGAAGGAGCATATAAATGGCTTCCCGTAGGTATAAAGGGTACTTGTACATTAGGACGCCTAACCCCGGCTACTTTCATAATTTCAAATAAACAAGTGAATATGCAAGCCGTGCCCAAGCACACATTGTATAAAAGAGCTGCAGATAACTCACCACGTCCCTCGGGGAGGCCGCATATAGTACAAATGGGAATTCCCAACAAAATTGCTAGTACCATTTTTATTTATCCTATGTTAACACAGATGTGGGATAAATTAGTTAGAGCCACGGATTATCTAGATGACCAGATTTGGGATATATTGGACATATTAAATACTAGTATAGCTGTACAGAATCAGCTTATAATAGTCACTAACCAACATACCCTGGTATTGGATTACCTAACTGCCTCACAAGGGGGTATGTGTCAAATCATCGGACCCACCTGCTGTCATTATATAGACCCGAATAGTACTATGAGTATGAGATTTAAATCAGAAGACATACAACGACTCAGGGATCAGTATGACAAAGACAATGACCAAAATAAGGATAGCTGGTGGTCAGATACCTTTTCCTTTCTTAACCCGGCCAATTGGTTCAGGGGAATCGGTGGGTGGGTTACCGGGATTATGCAAAGCCTAATACATAGTTATAGTTATTGTAATTATATATGTATTATTCAAGGTTGTACTCAAGGGTATCTCGGTATGCACAAATAAATTTTGTGTAATGGATGCGAGAATATAAAGTTTTTTTTTTTGCAATATCACAAAAAGAATGACTAAAATAATCGTCTATATGACAAGGTTTTGAATGGAATATGTCAAAGGGGGGATTGTGAAGAGCAGAACAAAAATGGTTACCTCAATGAAACATTTTAAAAAGAATTTGTGATAAATATTGACCTGTCCATTCAAGGACATTTTAGCTATAGTATGAAATCCTGTTTTTCTTGTCTGTGGAATTGCCTTTGTACTGTTTGTTGTGAAACTGCCACCCACAAAACTGTTTTTTCTTTCTTTCCTGTTTTGTCTCTTTGTTTAAACATGCAAAACTTGTATAACCACTGAACCTACCGATACAACTATATAAAGAAGGGATAGCACCTTGAAGGCAGGCGTGCTTTCAGAGGCTTCCCAGTGATATACTATACGAGACGTGTCTTGTATATTATTTCTGGTGATTCCCCACTTCCAAATGCTGCTCCGACTGAGTGTGATCTTGACAGGACCTAGCTACCAAATCTCTGGTACCAAAAATCCCAGGATGCCCTGCCAACACTGAGGAATGAACCTCGGAGATAACTCTGCTGGTCCATTTATCAGGAACAAACAGTCTATCAGGTGGGCAAGGGTCAGGTCTACCAGCCTGAAATCTCTGCAACACACGTCGCAAATCAGGAGAAATGGCCGACAAGATCACTCCCTCTTTAAGAATACCAGCTGGCTCTGAAACTCCCGGAGAGTCAGGCACAAAACTCCTAGAAAGAGCATCAGCCTTCACATTCTTCGAACCAGGCAGGTATGAGACCACAAAGTCAAAACGGGAGAAAAACAACGACCAACGAGCCTGTCTAGGATTCAGGCGCTTAGCAGACTCGAGATACATCAAATTTTTGTGATCAGTCAAGACCACCACACGATGCTTAGCTCCCTCGAGCCAATGACGCCACTCCTCAAAAGCCCACTTCATGGCCAACAACTCCCGATTACCAACATCATAGTTCCGCTCCGCAGGCGAAAATTTCCTAGAAAAAAAAGCACAAGGTCTCATCACAGAGCAACCAGAGCCTTTCTGCGACAAAACAGCCCCTGCACCGATCTCAGAAGCGTCCACTTCAACCTGAAAGGGAAGTGAGACATCAGGCTGGCACAAAACAGGTGCCGAAGTAAACCGGGGCTTCAGCTCCCGGAAAGCCTCCACGGCTGCCGGAGCCCAATTAGCCACATCAGAACCTTTCTTGGTCATATCCGTCAAAGGTTTAACAACGCTAGAAAAATTAGCAATAAAACGACGGTAGAAATTAGCAAAACCCAAGAACTTCTGAAGACTCTTAACAGACGTGGGTTGAGTCCAATCATGAATAGCTCGGACCTTGACTGGGTCCATCTCCACTGTAGAAGGGGAGAAAATGAAACCCAGAAAGGAAACCTTCTGCACTCCAAAGAGACACTTTGAGCCCTTCACAAACAAAGCATTATCACGCAAAACCTGAAACACCATCCTGACCTGCTTTACATGAGAATCCCAATCATCAGAAAAAACCAGAATATCATCCAGATAAACAATCATAAATTTATCTAGATACTTCCGGAAGATGTCATGCATAAAGGACTGAAACACTGAAGGAGCATTAGAGAGCCCAAAAGGCATCACCAAGTTCTCAAAATGACCTTCGGGCGTATTAAACGCAGTTTTCCATTCATCTCCCTGCTTAATGCGCACAAGGTTGTACGCACCACGAAGATCTATCCTGGTGAACCACTTGGCACCCTTAATCCGAGCAAACAAGTCCGACAATAGTGGCAAAGGATACTGAAATTTGACCGTGATTTTATTCAGAAGCCGATAGTCTATACAAGGTCTCAAAGACCCGTCTTTTTTGGCTACAAAAAAGAATCCCGCACCAAGAGGGGAAGAGGATGGACGAATATGTCCCTTCTCCAAAGACTCCTTTATATAAGAACGCATTGCGGCATGTTCAGGTACAGATAGATTAAATAATCGTCCCTTAGGAAATTTACTACCAGGAATCAAATCTATAGCGCAGTCGCAGTCCCTATGAGGAGGAAGGGCACTGGACCTGGACTCACTAAATACATACTCATAGTCCAACAAATACTCCGGAACTTCAGAAGGAGTAGAAGAAGCAATAGACACCGACGGGGAATCGCAATGAATTCCCTGACAACCCCAACTTGACACAGACATTGCCTTCCAATCCAAGACTGGATTATGGGTCTGTAACCATGGCAGACCTAAAACGACCAAATCATGCATTTTATGCAGAACAAGAAAACGAATCACCTCCCGATGTTCCGGAGTCATGCACATGGTCACTTGTGTCCAATACTGCGGTTTATTCTCCGCCAATGGCGTAGCATCAATTCCTCTAAGAGGAATGGGATTTTTTAAAGGCTCCAGGACAAAACCACAGCGCTTGGCAAACGACAAGTCCATAAGACTCAGGGCAGCACCTGAATCCACAAATGCCATAACAGGGTAGGAAGACAATGAGCAAATTAGAGTTACAGACAAAATAAACTTAGGATGCAAATTACAATGGCGACAGGACTAACCATCTTTGTTAGGCGTTTAGAGCATGCTGAGATAACATGTGTAGAATCACCACAGTAAAAACACAACCCATTCTGACGTCTATGATTTTGTCGTTCAGTTCTAGTCTGATTTCTATCACATAACACTGAGTCAGGTGTCTGTTCAGACAACACTGCCAGAGGATTAGCAGATTTGCGCTCCCGCAAACGCCGATCTATCTGAATGGCCAGAGCCATAGAATCACTCAGATTTGTAGGAATGGGAAAACCCACCATCACATTCTTAATGGCTTCAGAAAGGCCATTTCTGAAATTTGCGGCCAGAGCACACTCATTCCATTGAGTAAGCACGGACCATTTCCGAAATTTTTGGCAATACACTTCAGCCTCATCCTGGCCCTGAGAGATAGCCAGCAACGCTTTTTCTGCCTGAATTTCAAGATTGGGCTCCTCATAAAGCAATCCGAGCGCCAGAAAAAACGCATCAATATTTGTCAATGCCGGATCTCCTGGCGCCAATGAAAAAGCCCAATCCTGAGGGTCGCCCAGCAAGAAAGAGATAACAATTTTAACTTGCTGAGCTGAGTCTCCAGACGAACGCGGTCTCAAAGATAGAAACAATTTACAATTATTCCTAAAATTCCTAAATTTAAATCGATCACCAGAGAAAAGCTCAGGAATAGGTATCTTAGGCTCTGACATAGGACTACTAGTAACAAAATCCTGAATGCCCTGCACTCGTGCAGCAAGCTGATCCACACTAGTAATCAGAGTCTGAACATTCATGTCTGCAGCAGAGCTTCAAGCCACTCAGAGGAAAAAGGGGAAGAAGAAAAAAAAACAAAAAAAAACAACTCAGAACTTCTTTTCTTTTAATCCCGCTTCTGCAATGCATTAAATATTCACTTTTTGGCCTGGAATACTGTTATGATCCTAGTGGTAGAGGATCTCAGAAGTTCAAGCTAAGTCCGCAAACACAAAAACCAGCTCATAGGGAGGTGGTAACTTGGCTGACCATATACCTGATCCTAGCACAACAACTAGAAGTAGCCTACGTTGATTCTAGACGTCTCGCACCAGCCGGAGAACTAACTAACCCTTTCAGAGAAAATAAGACCTCACTTGCCTCAAGAGAAAGGACCCCAAAGTTATAATACAAGCCCCCAACAAATAATAACGGTGAGGTAAGAAGAAAAGACAAACGTAAGTATGAACTAGATTTAGCAAAGAGAGGCCCACTAATTAATAGCAGAAAATAGGAAGAGGACTTATGCGGTCAGCAAAAAACCCTACTAAAATATCCACGCTGAATATCCAAGAACCCCCGTACCGACTAACGGTGTGGGGGGAGAATATCAGCCCCCTAGAGCTTCCAGCAAAAATCAGGAATCACATTATTAACAAGCTGGATAAAAATAGAAGCAATGCGAATAAACAAAAATAAGAAAGCAGGACTTAGCTTATCTTGCAAAAATCAGGAGACCAGGAGTCAGGAGCAAACAGACATAGACTGACTACATCGATTCCAGGCACTAGACTGAGTTTCCAGGAAGTCTAAATAGGAACACCCAAGGCCTAACGAACCAGGTGAGTACCAACCTGGAGAAAGATGATCCAAGTGAAATACCACTAGTGACCACAAGAGGGAGCCAAGAAATATAATTCACAACAGTAGGGGTGACGGTCACGGTGTGAATCCCTGACATATTGGTGAAAGCGGTCAGGGGTTCGTGACACCCCTGAAGCCACAAGACTCTTGCAGCCCAGTGCTGAGACTGGCAGAGACCCCCGGAGCCACAAGACCACTGCATCCCATTGCTAAGACTAGCGAAGACCCCTGAAGCCTCAAGACCACTGCAGCCCAGTGCTAAGTATGGCAGAATCACTGCACTCGTATGGTTTTCAAATGCATAATTCCAAAAGTTTATTAAATTTATATCAGAGGAAAAAAGGTACTTGGCGAATTGACGTTTCGGCTAACCCGTAGCCTTGTTCACAAAATCGCTGTAACAAGTAGAAAATAAAACAATGTCACTCACAAGTAGGTATATACATATTTACAATTGTACATAAAAGAAAGAAATCCATATCACAGTAATTCAATAGCCGATAGTTTGACATAGTCTGTAAAGATTAACGACTAGGGATCATATATTTCCAGGAGCAAAATGTAACATGAATTACTAGATACTTGAGGGAGTTGAGGAAAGGAGTTCATGTTGAATCTGGAGCACACAATTATGGAGGAAGAACATACCCTATTAGAACTGTATTGTGCACAAAGAAAGGACCCTTTACGTTTGGTGAGTCAAATAGAACGATGAAGAAGCATAACCTGAAAAGAACAATATAGCATAAGGAGGCAGTAGTGACATTAGGCCCACATCAGAAGGGGGCCTGCACCCAATACATATAAATATACAGTATAGTATCGACAATAATTGCATCTTTGTGGCCAGGTTATTATTGTCTCCACCCCAAATGGAGTAGTACGTCATAGCGATACTGACCTAGCAAGAGTGCTAGCGAAAATAAGCCAATGCACAAAAACCGTATCAGCGGCTGGACCAAGACATGTGGCTGCAATATATAGATATAAGAACAATGAGGCTCAATAGTGTGGACTGGTTGAAATGAGGGGTATACGGAACCATAGGAATACCTGTCCTGAGGGTGCAGTCAATACTGGATGTCAGCCTGTATCCGTTCTGTATGTTTTGCAGTGCCCCAGACGTAATTAGAGGGTATAGCGCTATGACGAAGAAAGAAGAGGGGGAGCAATTATAAGTGGGACCATGTCTCATGTGGGAAATGATATGAAGGCCCCATCCATCTATCCAAGGCATTACTAAGTACCTGTGTCACTATTTAATGCAGGGGACCACAGAAATTTTGGCCACTGGTGGTAAAGGTGTCTCCTCTGTATATTGGGAAATGCTGCCTGTAGATACAGGATCAATACACCTGTGTAAAAGGGATGATGGTGTAAGCTAAATGATTCTTAAGGATGATGGTATACTTATCAGATAAATGCGCTGTAGTCTCACGTCCTGGTCCTGTGTGCAGGAGAGGGGCAAGCGTTGGTGGCGTAGTGGAGGAAGCCGACACAGTCCTGTGTCACGGCGGTGAGGCAGCTCAGTGTGCTGAATGGCGCCCGGTGTTTTATCTGTATCCCCAGCCGGTCACATGACCGGAAGAGCAGGGGGACGCCGGCGCCTGCGCACTAGGGTTCCCTTACTCTGTGTGGGCAGGCAGGGCGGCGCCTGCGTATATCGTACCTATCAGAGTGCTGGTATACCACGCCTGTGTCCTTTCCCAGAGCTGGCGCCTGCGCACGAGCGATCTCTCCCTGTGTGCGGCCAGGCAAAACGGCGCCTGCGCATCACACCCGGCTGGGCGCTGGTTTACAGTGCCTGCGTTTGTCAGCTGATCGGGTTATGTATGTGTATAGGCCAGGAATCTGCGCACATAATAGTGTGGGGAATGCTTGTGTCTGAATATGGATGTATGACACTCGTGCATTATACCGTGTGGCACCACTGGTCTGTGCTAACATGCTGTGCATTATAAGGGCACATCAGCGCCTAATGTCCAGATGATTGGAAAAGGTGTCTAGGAAGAGTATGCTAAATGCAAATGGACCTTATCTAGGGGATCAGAGTAATGCCAACTCTAGAGGGCCCAAGGCTGCATGAGTGAACACATCATAGTCATAAACATACAGCAGATCACGTGAGATACAGTACAATGACATACGTAATGGTAGGAGTCCAAACCTTAATGAAAAAAGTTCAAAGAAAAGAAATGAAATAAAAGTAATGAAATAAAAGTAAAGGAAAAGAAATGAACTCATGAAATGAAAAAAATTAATAAAATAAAAAATGAATAAAAATAATGAATAAAAATAATGATAATAAATGAAAAATCAAAAGCTGACAAGGAGGGACACACTTTTCGTGCTTGAGGATGAAAAATACTATGTAGTAAATTGGTAACAAAATGCAAACTAAAGAATATAAATGAAAAAATGAAAGAAAATTAAATGAAAAAAATATTTTTAAAAATGAAAAAATGAAAACGTAAAATGAAAAAAATGAAAAAACCATGTAAGGAAGCTTATAAAAGGACTAATAGGGTATGCATCTTACCCGCCACAACGCACCATACACTCGGTTGACCAGATCATTTATACTTGACACCAGTGACTTTTTATCCAAAATTCGCAACATCTCTAATATCCCTCCCGATAGCCTCCTATGTACCTTGGACGTCAACAGCCTGTATACCTCGATCGTACATGATAGAGGTATTACAGCTGTTTCACTTACTTTGCAGGAAGCAGGCCTAGACAGGAACTCACACGATCTCTGCATAGATCTTCTGAACTTGGTGCTCAGAGAAAACTTCTTCCTCTTTGAAGACGATTTCTATGTGCAGACATGCGGCACTGCGATGGGGTCCAATGTGGCCCCTGCATACGCTAATCTGTACATGGACCACTTTGAGAGGGAGCATGTATACGCTAACCCCATTTTTCAACAAAATGCTTTAATCTGGTACAGATATATCGACGATATATTCTGTATCTGGCAGGGGACCCGCACCAGCCTTCAGGAATTCTATGACACTATCAATACCACCCGACCGGAACTGACGTTCACACTCACATACCATGAGAGTGAAGTCACGTTTTTGGATACCAAAGTCCTTAAGAACGCCCAGGGCAACCTAAATACGGATCTATATTCTAAACCAACTGATTGTAACAGCCTGTTGCTCTGCAACAGCTGTCACCCCAAATCCACAAAAAATAGTCTCCCAAGATCTCAATTCAAGAGGGTGTCTAGGATTGTCTCCGATCCTGACCTGAAGGCCACCAGATTACAGGAAATGTCCAACAAGTTCAGAGCACGCAACTACCCAGTCGACCTCCTTAACACCGAATCCACCAGGGTTCTTAATGAAATGGAGGATGGGATAAAAACTAAAAAGAACCCAAGACTCCCATTTGTGCATAGCCATCACCCTACAATGGGTAGAGTGCATAATCTGATCAGGGCACATTGGCCACTCTTAACTAGAGCTTACCCCACCATTTCCACGTTTAAGGAACCTGCCCTGATGTGCACTAGAAGGCCGAAGAACATAAAGGACAGGGTCGTCAGAGCAGACTTAGGCACACAGAAAGCAGTGACACATAGAACACTTTCCGGCCAAAAACGTACGGGGACTTTTCCGTGTTTGGGCTGCATGAGCTGCTCAAACGTAATTAAGGGCAGCGAAGTAGTACACCCAAGAACAGGCAAATCCTATAGAATTAAGGACTATTACACCTGTGAAACAAATTTTGTGGTATATATCATAAAGTGCCCTTGCGGGTTACTTTATGTGGGGGAGACCACCCAAGCGGTTAGAGATCGTATCTCTAACCATAAATCAACTATCCGCTGTGGGAAAATATGGCTCCCCCTCCCTCTTCATTTCAAGGAAGCTAACCACAATGTAGCACAATTAAGGTTTCAAGTCTTGGAGCGAGTTCCCCGTCCTAGGCGAGGAGGGAATCACATAAAATTATTAAAGCAGCGAGAAACCTTTTGGATACACACGCTCGACACCCTGCACCCACGAGGCCTAAACCGCGAGATGGACTGGCTAATCTGATTTTTCTCCTATATAGGCCAACTGACCACTTGCACAACCGTCTTCAATTACAAACGCGTTGTGGCGGGTAAGATGCATACCCTATTAGTCCTTTTATAAGCTTCCTTACATGGTTTTTTCATTTTACGTTTTCATTTTTTCATTTTTAAAAATATTTTTTTCATTTAATTTTCTTTCATTTTTTCATTTATATTCTTTAGTTTGCATTTTGTTACCAATTTACTACATAGTATTTTTCATCCTCAAGCACGAAAAGTGTGTCCCTCCTTGTCAGCTTTTGATTTTTCATTTATTATCATTATTTTTATTCATTATTTTTATTCATTTTTTATTTTATTAATTTTTTTCATTTCATGAGTTCATTTCTTTTCCTTTACTTTTATTTCATTACTTTTATTTCATTTCTTTTCTTTGAACTTTTTTCATTAAGGTTTGGACTCCTACCATTACGTATGTCATTGTACTGTACCTCACGTGATCTGCTGTATGTTTATGACTATGATGTGTTCACTCATGCAGCCTTGGGCCCTCTAGAGTTGGCATTACTCTGATCCCCTAGATAAGGTCCATTTGCATTTAGCATACTCTTCCTAGACACCTTTTCCAATCATCTGGACATTAGGCGCTGATGTGCCCTTATAATGCACAGCATGTTAGCACAGACCAGTGGTGCCACACGGTATAATGCACGAGTGTCATACATCCATATTCAGACACAAGCATTCCCCACACTATTATGTGCGCAGATTCCTGGCCTATACACATACATAACCCGATCAGCTGACAAACGCAGGCACTGTAAACCAGCGCCCAGCCGGGTGTGATGCGCAGGCGCCGTTTTGCCTGGCCGCACACAGGGAGAGATCGCTCGTGCGCAGGCGCCAGCTCTGGGAAAGGACACAGGCGTGGTATACCAGCACTCTGATAGGTACGATATACGCAGGCGCCGCCCTGCCTGCCCACACAGAGTAAGGGAACCCTAGTGCGCAGGCGCCGGCGTCCCCCTGCTCTTCCGGTCATGTGACCGGCTGGGGATACAGATAAAACACCGGGCGCCATTCAGCACACTGAGCTGCCTCACCGCCGTGACACAGGACTGTGTCGGCTTCCTCCACTACGCCACCAACGCTTGCCCCTCTCCTGCACACAGGACCAGGACGTGAGACTACAGCGCATTTATCTGATAAGTATACCATCATCCTTAAGAATCATTTAGCTTACACCATCATCCCTTTTACACAGGTGTATTGATCCTGTATCTACAGGCAGCATTTCCCAATATACAGAGGAGACACCTTTACCACCAGTGGCCAAAATTTCTGTGGTCCCCTGCATTAAATAGTGACACAGGTACTTAGTAATGCCTTGGATAGATGGATGGGGCCTTCATATCATTTCCCACATGAGACATGGTCCCACTTATAATTGCTCCCCCTCTTCTTTCTTCGTCATAGCGCTATACCCTCTAATTACGTCTGGGGCACTGCAAAACATACAGAACGGATACAGGCTGACATCCAGTATTGACTGCACCCTCAGGACAGGTATTCCTATGGTTCCGTATACCCCTCATTTCAACCAGTCCACACTATTGAGCCTCATTGTTCTTATATCTATATATTGCAGCCACAAGTCTTGGTCCAGCCGCTGATATGGTTTTTGTGCATTGGCTTATTTTCGCTAGCACTCTTGCTAGGTCAGTATCGCTATGACGTACTACTCCATTTGGGGTGGAGACAATAATAACCTGGCCACAAAGATGCAATTATTGTCGATACTATACTGTATATTTATATGTATGGGGTGCAGGCCCCCTTCTGATGTGGGCCTAATGTCACTACTGCCTCCTTATGCTATATTGTTCTTTTCAGGTTATGCTTCTTCATCGTTCTATTTGACTCACCAAACGTAAAGGGTCCTTTCTTTGTGCACAATACAGTTCTAATAGGGTATGTTCTTCCTCCATAATTGTGTGCTCCAGATTCAACATGAACTCCTTTCCTCAACTCCCTCAAGTATCTAGTAATTCATGTTACATTTTGCTCCTGGAAATATATGATCCCTAGTCGTTAATCTTTACAGACTATGTCAAACTATCGGCTATTGAATTACTGTGATATGGATTTCTTTCTTTTATGTACAATTGTAAATATGTATATACCTATTTGTGAGTGACATTGTTTTATTTTCTACTTGTTACAGCGATTTTGTGAACAAGGCTACGGGTTAGCCGAAACGTCAATTCGCCAAGTACCTTTTTTCCTCTGATATAAATTTAATAAACTTTTGGACTTATGCATTTGAAAACCATACGAGTGCAGTGATTTTTTGGAACTTGATGATGTGTGGGATTCAATATCCCGTTCACTGGCACCGTGAACTTCATTGATTGAGTGCTAGCTTTCCACTACTTTCTAAGTATGGCAGAGACCCCCAGAGCATCAGTGCTGGAGCCGCGTAGTATTTATCAGTTCATGCTAATTATTTTTACATTCTCAGAAAACCCCTGTAGACACTGTTCACATGCATCATTTTTGCTGCGGATCGATCTACAGTGTTGGCAGGAAATTTTCTGCTTTTTCTGGAGCCTTTTCACTTGCAGTTTTGTTTCCCATTCATTTGACTAGGGAAACTGTCAAGAACCCCTGACCACTTCCACCAATATGTCAGGGATCCACACCGTGACCGTCACCCCTACGTCACGGATCGGGGTGACTTTAGGCCAACAGACGGCTATCACATGTGTAGGGGGGCTTATCTTAGTTGTCCCTTCACTCCACAATGTGATGAAAAAACACACACAAGGCTATTGACCTCTTGTTTACAGCAGGGGCTTATTTTAGGTATCCCACTGCTCTTCAGTATACCATGAACTGTAGGGATCTATGAATATCCCGCTTACAGTTCCAATTAAACCTTGCAGCTCTCTGGCGCCCCCCTTACTCTCAGGTCAGATTAGGTACTGCACCTAGGGTAATTAGTCACCAGAAAGGCTGCCTGCTATGTACTGGCTATTGGGCACGCTGCAGCGACGCAATAAACTACTCCCACTCAGGCAGGAACAATAATTATCAACACTGCAGTCGCTACAGCGCCCAAAAGCCTGCACAGTAAGCTGCCACCAGCTCCGATTAAACGGGTCCGAAGCTAACCCAACACAGCAGCGTAATTCTCTTCAGGAGACTTAGGGTACGTTTTAGAGCATGGAGAAAGAATCTGGTATATTAAATATTATACCCCACAAATGATTTTCAGGCAGTGTTTATAAAAGGTATATTTTACAAAGATGTTACAAAAGAGACAATTGCAAATATGTACAAGGTAATTATATAAAAGAAAACAAGGATTACATGAGAATAACACTTACATGTGTTCAAAGCATTGCAGGCAACCAGGCTAGTGGAGTTTCCATCTGTCCCAATGCATGGTTAGGAACAGCTCTTCACGTCAGGCTCACATAGGCTCCAGCAGATAGACTCCCCTTGCTGGAGTCTGGCCAAAAACTGATAGCTGCCGCCTGTGACCTCACAGAAAGGGTTGAGTTAGGATCGCCCTCCCCTTTCTTCAGTTTGAGTAAGGCAACCTTAAATTTGTCTAATTTCTATAACTCCGCTACAAAATATGTCATAGTCCTAACAAACCCAGCATTCATCTCGTATGAACATGGGCATTCTAATGAGATCAAATATGTCCAATTTGGGATGCATAATTACAGAGAAATCCAAACTCTTTACCTGATGGAGTTAGAAGCTCATGTTTAGTGTGATGGATAGATGCTCTGAGGGACATTAAGAATATATATTTTCGTGTTCCTATCTTACATGGTTTGCCTAATATCTTACAAAAACAGAACAAAGGACTTTCATGGATTCTGGAAATTTCTAATCCAGCTCTAGCTGGCAAAGCTTTCCAACGCAGCTATGCCGGTCGTAAATTCCGATCTTCAATAAAACTCCCCCCACATACATTGACAAGGAGAGCTGAACTCTGAAGTAAAGGGAAGGGGGGTTTGAGCCCAGCCTGGGCTAACAGGAGAAACTAAACTTATATGATATTTCATACCATATCATGACACCTCCCCCTTTTGGTGTGTGGTACGGAGGCAGAACCTCTCGGTATGCCTCCATGCGCACCTCAGTAGGTTCACCCTGGCGGGACAGTCCATCTGCATTCCCATGCTCCCTGCCCGCTTTGTGTTCAATGGTGAAGTCAAATTGCTGAAGGGCAAGGCTCCAGCGTAGCAACCTGCCGTTGGTTCCACACATGGCGTTTAGCCAGCGCAGAGGGTCATGGTTGGTCACCACAGTGAAGGTGCGACCGTACAAGTAGGGCTGCAAGCGCTGCAGGGCCCAGACTATGGCCAGGCACTCCTTCTCGATGGTGGAGTAGGCCATTTCCCTCGGCAAAAGTTTCCGGCTCAGGTACAACATGGGGTGCTCTCGGTCCTCCGAGTCAACCTGGCTGAGCACAGCACCGAGGCCAAACTCGCTGGCGTCAGTCTGTACCAAGAATGGTCGACTGCTGTCGACTGCTTTCAATACAGGGGCGTTGCACAGTGCAGTTTTCAACGCCTGGAAGGCCCCCACACAGCCATCTGTCCAGTTGACGATGTGGGGTAGCTTCTTCCTGGTGAGGTCCATCAAAGGTTTTGCCAGGCTACTATAGTGCTACTACTAAAGCGCCTATAGTACCCTGCAGTGCCCAGGAAGGACATAACATGTTTCTTGTGAAAAAAGTGAATAGCAGGTGTGGGAGGTACCGCTCCCAGTCGCTCCCTTGTGTCTCAACCAGCATGCGTAGCATCTGTTTGAGGGTACCATTGAAGCGTTCACACAAGCCATTGGTCTGTGGGTGATACGCACTCGATACCAGGTGCTTCACCTGCATTCTCTTACAGAGAGCCTATATTAGGCGAGACTAGGGTTGAGCGACCTTTAGTTTTTTAGGGTCGAGTCGGGTTTTGTGAAACCCGACTGTCTTAAAAGTCGAGTCGAGTGAAATCGGCCGACCACCGTTAAAAGTCGGGTTTCGGACGAAACACGAAACCCAATGAAGGAATTTATATATTTTTTTTTTCTCCTCCTCCTCCTCCCGTCCCAGCACAGAAAATTTCGTATTGCACATTCCAAATCCCTACTGCGCACAAGCGATAACATGACGATAGGCGTTCACTCCCCTAACACCTATGTCATCACTCTGCCCACGCTCATTCATTGGCTGAAAAAATGGCGCTAATCGCTTCATACGAAACGCAACTTTCGCGCCATGATCGCGTACCGCATGGCCGACCCCGCACAGGGATCGGGTCGGGTTTCATGAGACGCCGACTTTGCCAAAAGTCGGCGACTTATGAAAATGAACGACCCGTTTCGTTCAACCCTAGGCGAGACATAAATTGGGTCCCTTGGTCAGTAAGCATTTCTCTGGGAAACCCTACACGTGAAAACATAGCCAACAGGGCATCCGCCACCTTATCTGCCCTAGTTGACGACAGAGCTACTGCCTCTGGGTACCGGGTAACGTAGTCTACCACAGTAAGGATGTATTGCTTTCCAGAGCTGCTGGGGATGGCCAGCGGGCCCACAATGTCCACCGCGATCCTCTGGAAAGGCTCCTCTATCACTGGCAAAGGGATCAGGGGAGCCTTAATAGCAGGCCCCGCCTTCCCCACTCTTTGACAGGTGACACAGGAGCGGCAGTAGTTTGACACATCTGTCCCCATCTTAGGCCAATAGAAGTGTTGAGACAGCCGGGCCTTAGTTTTGCTGATCCCCAAGTGTCCAGCTAGCGGGATCTCATGGGCAATCCGTAACAACTCACCCCGGAATTAATGCGGGACGACCAGCTGTCTTTCCCAGAACACCCTCTCCTTATCAGTCTCGGAGAAGCGCGTCCCGGTGAGTTGTCTCAAACTCTCTAGGCTCGCATCTGTGTGCAGAGCGGACTGAAACTCCTGGCTAGGGGAAGCCAGAAGCGATGTCAGGGTCCCTTCCCCACGGGAGCCCTCTAGGACCTGCTCCGGGTCCACCTCTGGTTCAGTCATACTGATGACTGAGGAGGGTCCAGGAGGCAGACAGTTATCTGCCTTCCGGGCACTCTGACTGCGGGTGACAGCAGCTACGTAGGCTGTCTCCCCGGGGTTTTCTACAGACCCATCAGCCGACGCTGCTATTGGCTCTACCTTCCCATCCACCCCCAACACTCCAGGGGTATTGCTACTTATGGGCCAGTTACCTTCCTCGGTGGCACTGGTCAATTGCAGGGCATCACCTTTCTCACGGTTCCCATGCTGCTCCCCATTTCCTGTAGCACCAACACTTGCCCCTGCCAGGGGTTCCTCAGCCGTCTCACTCCGCAGAGCGACGTGGCTGAGCACTCCGGTACCTATGGACACATCAACTTTCACAGAAAAATCATTATCAGGTTCAGCTGGCACAGGTACAACATTTTCACCATCAATCCTAGGGAAAAAATGGTTAACAGATGCATCATTATAAGATAAAGCATGGTCAGGTAACACATGCAATTTCCCATCATCATCATCATCAGGGTTAACGTTACCCTTATTAGCAGATTTGGGAGTGGTGTCAGGGACGTAGTATGCAACCAACCTCCCCAAATCAGTCCCCAACAAAACATCAGTGGGCAAATTATCAGACAGCCCCACTTCCTTCACCCCGCTCCCGCCTCCCCAATCAATGTAAACCCGGGCCATTGGCAAGGGACAGCTGATGCCCCCAATCCCAGTGACAGTTATGGTTTCCCCCGGAATGATTTCTTCAGGGTCCGCCAGTTCGGCTCGGATGAGGGTTCGTTCAGCCCCGGTGTCCTTGAGGCCTGTAGCAACATGACCTCCCACAGTGACGTGCTGTACGTTGTCACACCCCCTCCCATCCACACCACCCACCAAAATAACTGCTGCATTAGGCCCTGGGGCCTTGGATGAGGGGTTCTTCTGCTTGTCTGGACAGTTGGGACTGATATGACCAGGCTGCCTGCAGTGGTAACACTGGCGAAGTTCGGTGGTAGGTCTGGTGCTGTTGGCCACGGGGACAGGACCTCTGGTGTGTTGGCTGGCAGGGGTACTGACATTGGTTGCAGGCTTACCCCCTCTCCAGCTGGTGGTAACTGGCTTCCGCACCTCCGATCTACGATTGGCCTCATAGGCATCGGCAATCTGCGCTGCTTTCGTCACGTCTTTGGGTTCTCTGTCCATCACGAACTGTCGCAGCTGAGCTGGGCAAAGATGGAAGAACTGGTCTTTGATCATCAGGTCTCGCAGCTGTGCAAAGGTGGTCACTGACAGACCTTGGGTCCACTGGTTAAAGTGGGTCCCCAGTCCATGCACCACATCACTGTAACTGTCGTGTGGGCCATGTTGGAGGGTCCGAAACTTTCTACGGTACACCTTGGGTGTAAGCTGGTACTTGGCTATCAGAGCCTGCTTGATGGCCTTATAGTCATCATCTTGTTCTTGAGGAAGGGCAGCAAACACCTCCAGAGCTTTGCCTCTCAGCCCTGGCATCAGGTATCGTGCCCATTCTTGTGCAGACAGCTGGTACTGTCTGCAGGCTTTCTCAAATGCCCGCAGAAAAGTGTCCAAGTCCCCATCCTTTTCCATAACAGGGAAGTGCTCGGGCTGGGGCTTCGGCATCTGAGCGCTGCTGGGCTCACGGCTCTGGGCGGTGGAAGGCATTCCCCCCTGCCGGAGCATCTCCAGTTCATGTTCTCGCTGGGCTTGGCGCTCGGCTCGCTGGGCCTGGGCCTCTTGCTCGGCTCTCTGGGCCTCTCGCTCGGCTCTCTCAGCCTTCCGCTGGGCTCGGGACTCGGCCTCCTGCCGGTATTGCTGAATCAGCTGCCGACGTCCCTCATGGTTGTCAGTGGGGAATTCTTTCAAGGCCACCTGCAGGTGGGGGTCCAATTCACCCTGATTGCTGATAGGGCCAGCATTCCGTGGTTGGACCTCTGCTGCAGCACCTTGTTTGCTGGTGCTGGCTTCTGCGGCCTCTGGGCTCTGAGAGTGGTCTAGAGCGGCTTCCCATTGGACCAGAACTGCGACCAGTTGGGCTTTGTTTTTGCCTGCAAAGTCAATGTGCTGTGACTTGCATAAGGCAACAAGGGTGTCTCTGGTCTGCTGCTCATAAAAGGTTTCTCCCAGCACAACCATGGTTGCCAAATAAAAGATAGGATAGAAAAACGAAGAGAAAGGGAGGGGATAATTACCAGTTCACAATTGTCTCAAGACTAATAAACACTGAGTTCGTTCTCCAAACTTATTTGCGCAGAGTCCTCGCAAGAACTTTGCAAGTTTTTAGTGAGAGGAATGATCACTCAAACCAAATCACTAATGCTCTAATATCCCACCGCCTTGCCACCAATTTGTCACGAATCCCTGACCGCTTTCACCAATATGTCAGGGATCCACACCGTGACCGTCACACCTACGTCACGGATCGGGGTGACTTTAGGCCAACAGACGGCTATCACATGTGCAGGGGGGCTTATCTTAGTTATCCCTTCACTCCACGATGTGATGAAAAAACACACACAAGGCTATTGACCTCTTGTTTACAGCAGGGGCTTATTTTAGGTATCCCACTGCTCTTCAGTATACCATGAACTGCAGGGATCTATGAATATCCCGCTTACAGTTCCAATTAAACCTTGCAGCTCTCTGGCGCCCCCCTTACTCTCAGGTCAGATTAGGTACTGCACCTAGGGTCATTAGTCACCAGAAAGGCTGCCTGCTATGTACTGGCTATTGGGCACGCTGCAGCGACGCAATAAACTACTCCCACTCAGGCAGGAACAATAATTATCAACGCCGCAGTCGCTACAGCGCCCAAAAGCCTGCACGGTAAGCTGCCACCAGCTCCGATTAAACGGGTCCGAAGCTAACCCAACACAGTAGCGTAATTCTCTTCAGGAGACTTAGGGTACGTTTTAGAGCATGGAGAAAGAATCTGGTATATTAAATATTATACCCCACAAATGATTTTCAGGCAGTGTTTATAAAAGGTATATTTTACAAACATGTTACAAAAGAGACAATTGCAAATATGTACAAGGTAATTATATAAAAGAAAACAAGGATTACATGAGAATAACACTTACATGTGTTCAAAGCATTGCAGGCAACCAGGCTAGTGGAGTTTCCATCTGTCCCAATGCATGGGTAGGAACAGCTCTTCACCTCAGGCTCACATAGGCTCCAGCAGATAGACTCCCCTTGCTGGAATCTGGCCAAAAACTTATAGCTGCCGCCTGTGACCTCACAGAAAGGGTTGAGTTAGGATCGCCCTCCCCTTTCTTCAGTTTGAGTATGGCAACCTTAAATTTGTCTAATTTCTATAACTCCGCTACAAAATATGTCATAGTCCTAACAAACCCAGCATTCATCTCGTATTAATGTGGGCATTCTAATTAGATCAAATATGTCCTATTTGGGATGCATAATTACAGAGAAATCCAAACTCTTTACCTGATGGAGTTAGAAGCTCATGTTTAGTGTGATGGATAGATGCTCCGAGGGACATTAAGAATATATATTTTCATGTTCCTATCTTACATGGTTTGCCTAATATCTTACAAAAACAGAACAAAGGACTTTCATGGATTCTGGAAATTTCTAATCCAGCTCTAGCTGGCAAAGCTTTCCAACGCAGCTATGCCGGTCGTAAATTCCGATCTTCAATAAAACTCCCCCCACATACATTGACAAGGAGAGCTGAACTCTGAAGTAAAGGGAAGGGGGTTTGAGCCCAGCCTGGGCTAACAGGAGAAACTAAACTTATATGATATTTCATACCATATCGTGACAGAAACAAATGCTGAAAGACCACAGCAACAGATTTATAAAAAACGTGTCTTCTGGCCGGTGTCTGTGTCTGGCCAGACACGGACAGCGGCCAGACACAGACACTGGCCAGTCACAGACACCGGCCAGACACGGACACAAGCCAGATACGGACAGCAGCCAGACACGGACACCGGCCAGACATGGACACTGACCAGACACGGACAGCGGCCAGACACAGACACCGGCCAGACACGGACACCGGCCAGACACAGACACGGACACCGGCCAGACACAGGCCAGACACGGATGCCGGCCAGACACAGACACTGGCCAGACACGGACAGGGGCCAGACACAGACACTGGCCAGTGTCTGTGTCTGGCCAGCGTCCGTGTCTAGCCTGTGTCTGGCCGGTGTCCGTGTCTGTGTCTGGCCGGTGTCCGTGTCTGGCCGGTGTCTGTGTCTGGCCCCTGTCTGTGTCTGGTCGGCATTCTTGTCTGTGTCTGGCCCCTGTCCATGTCTGGCCAGTGTCCATGTCTGGCCGCGTCCGTGTCTGTGTCTGGCCCCTGTCCGTGTCTGGCCGGTGTCCGTGTCTGGCCGCTGTCCGTGTCTGGCCGCTGTCTGTATCTGGCCGCTGTCCGTGTCTGGTCAGTGTCCGTGTCTGGCCGGTGTCGGTGTCTGGCTGCTGTCCGTATCTGGCCGGTGTCCGTGTCTGGCCGGTGTACGTGTCTGGTTGGTGTCCGTGTCTGGCCACTGTCCGTATTTGGCTGGTGTCCATGTCTGGCCGGTGTCCGTGTCAGGCTGGTGTCCGTGTCTGGCCACTGTCCGTATCTGGCCGGTGTACGTGTCTGGCAGGTGTCCGTATCTGGCCGGTGTACGTGTCTGGTCGCTGTCCGTATCTGGCCTCTGTCTGTGTCTGGCCAGTGTCTGTGTCTGGCCGGTGTCCGTGTCTGGCCAGTGTCCGTGTCTGGCCAGTGTCCGTGTCTGGCTGGTGTCCGTGTCAGGCCGGTGTCCATATCTGGCCGGTGTACGTGTCTGGCAGGTGTCCGTATCTGGCCGGTGTCCGTGTCTGGCCTCTGTCCGTATCTGGCCGCTGTCCGTATCTGGCCGTTGTCTGTGTCTGGCCGGTGTCCGTGTCTGGCCGGCGTCCGTGTCTGGCCGGTGTCCGTGTCTGGACGGTGTCTGTGTCTGGCTGCTGCACTGGGACAGCGTGGAATAGTATAGACTGCACTATTCCACACAATAGTATATTAGGCCCTGTTCACACTGAGCTTCTGCAGTGCATCCGGGGGCTCTGCCTGAATCCCCCTAAAATAGGATTCACATAAATGAATTCCATTTGTTTCTTTTTTCTGAAATTGACCGTCTGATGTATTTTCTTAGAGTCTCAGTTTGTATTTTTCTTCTAGTGTCCACTTTTCTGTAGCTGTTGGGACAGACGGACACATTCAGAAAAAAAAAAGAACACCTGGAATTCATGCGAACTCCTTTCCTGTCATTGCAATCTATGGCTCTATACAGGATTCAGGCAGAACCCACCGGGCGCAGTAAAGACAGTGTGAACAGGCCCTAATGTAAAGCACAGGCATTAGACATTAACTGCTGATCCCTATTATGGTGACTCTACAATTACAGAACTATATATGCAGCACATATACAAAAATATACACTATACATGTACACATTATATATACTTAATACATATAGAAACATACACTATATACTATATATACAGTATACAGACACATATATAAATTATATACACACAGAAACATACAGTTTATATACAGTATGCTCACATACATATACGGTTTATACATATATATTTACACAATATACTGCATACATGCACACATGCAGTATACATATATAATAAATACACACACACTGTATACTGTATGTACATGCATATACAGAACTTCAAGCTGTCATTGATGTTAGAGGGGGAATACACGGTAATAAGAAATGGGGTATGTGAACTTGTGATCAGGGTCATTTGGATGTTTTGGGTTGTCATTATGATTTATAAAGAGAAAACACAGTAGTTTGACAATAAATGGCTTCACCCAACCACTATCCATGAGTGGAGAAAAGGTTTTGGTGTTATCAATCATATTCTCTGAAAAAAGGCCAAGAAAGAAAAAATTCTGACAGGGTATGTAAACTTTTGAGCACAACTATATATTTGTATATTTAAACACCGCAGACATACACAATCATACTATATACTGTATATATGTACACACATACTATATACACATATACACACTGTATACTGTACATGTACACACAGATACACATATATATGTATACTTACCAGGTCTTGCTGATTCACTTGTGCAGATCCCAGGTCAGTGGTTTAGGAGCGGCCATGATGAGTAGGAGGGGACACAGAGAGGGCTGCAGACATCTTCCTGACCCCCACGCCATCTAAACTGTGCTGCGCTGTGAGACGGCCTCTCCCCCTCACTCTCACATTCTAACCTGACACTGCAGGATATTAAAGTGAAATGAATATTCACTGCTCTCCACGCCCATGAGCTCATTTCTCTTTAGCAGCGGGCACAAGCACAAGCTTTCGCCAGCAGCCGGCTCCTGCCTCCTGTCACCCGCTGCTCCTCCGCTGCTCCTGGCGCTGGGCAGACCCCCTGACAGGCCCCATAGCAGCTGGGTGGCGTGCCGCTATTAGTGACACACCACTGGCTGGGGCCCCTGAGGCAGCGGGGGCCCTCAGCAGCTGCCGGCCCTGTATGCCAGCAGATGTCAGTGCCTGGGCCCACTGGGGAATGTTCCGGTGGGCCAGTCCGACCTGGTGTACATGTTTAGTATCTGCATGCTCATAATGACCTGGAGAATCATCATGGCAGGTCAGGTTTTTTTTGCCATTTGGCCGCAGTTTGATTTTTTCTCATTTTTCAGTACATTATATGGCAAAACCAATGGTGTCAATCAAAAGTTCAACTCGTCCTGCAAAACACAAGCCCTGACACGGCCATAGTGATGGAAAATAACAAAGTCATGGGGCAAAAAACAGAAACACCCAAGGTGGTGAAGGGGTTAACTGATGTGATCTATTGGGTCACTTTATTATTATGGTGGAATTACAATTTGTTTTTCACCATTTCACTTCACTTGGGATTATTTTTTCTCCCATTTTTCAGCACATTATGTGGTAACATGAAGGGAGACTTTCATTATTACTTTTCATCCTGCAACAATCAGTCCTTCATGGGAAAATAACATTTTATGATTTATGGAAAGGAAAAAGGAAGAAAACTGGAAAAATGTCCCAGTCTCCAAGGGGTTAAGAGGTGTGACATAGAGGAGGTCCCAGGAATATCCATTACACAGCAGTAGTGCGAGCGTTTCCTGCGTCTCCTCGCTCTCTGCCCAGGTCATTAGGATGGTCACCGAAGGCTCTTTCTAGCCTGGAGGGGATGGAGCTGAGGAAACCGTGTTGGAAATCCGCTGTCAGGAACACATAAATGATCGGATTCAGGCAGCTGTTCAGGCAGGCCAGGCTGGTAGTGATAGTGCGTACTATATAGAATGTTATGTAACCTCCATAATACCAGGGTGTTAGTGGCCAGATGTAATATGGAAACCAGCAGATGAAGAAACACGATATAACAGCGGTGATGATCCTGGAGGATCTCGGAGATCTCTGGGATCTCTTAATTTTTCTAAGTTTGTAGAAAATGGTGACATAAGAGGTGACGATGATGAGAAACGGGATCACACACATTATAATGAATCTGATCAGGTGAATGGTCTGATGTATTTCTCGGTTATAACGAGATATGGGATAATAATATATACACCATTCACCTAGATAACTTACATGGTAGTCATGCACGTAATACACAGCACCGGCCACAGTGACGCTCAGCCCCCAGATGATCGCTGCACTGATTCTCACCAGGTTACGAGATCTATGGACTTTGGCCCAGAATGGCCACATGACGGACACCCAGCGGTCAGTACTCATGGCCGTCAGGAGGAGAACACTGGCGCTCATGTTCACATTAAACAGAACAAAGTTCACTATACAACGTGCAGTATCTGGGGGGTCTGAGGAAAGCGCAGCCCAGTCAGCAATTCTCAGGAGGAGAGATGAGCAGCACAGGAAGTCCGCGATGGCCAGGTGGAGGAACCACACGGCACTGATTGTGTTCTTCATCCTGAATCCGGTAATCCAGATGACTAATCCATTACCGATAATCCCGAGAGCAAAAACAATGCTGTATAATGTAATGGACGTCTTCTGTATAATCTTATTATAATAATAATAATAATAATCTCTCTCGTCGTATCCGCCAGATGACCTGAGGAGACAGAACAGCGCAGACATTAGGGGAATGAAGAGTTTATAGTTCCATCAGTTTCTCCCTTGTACCTGGAGGACGGGGCTGACATCACAGTGGGGTCACACTGTAGGAAGGTAGTAAGGCTAATCTGTAATACATATGGCCGTACATCCAGACACCTCCCAGGTAGAGGGACGGACCAGGCACATTCTGGCCACACCCCTGACCACGCCCATTTCCTTTTTCTCCCCCGGCAGGAGGAGTTGTCTGAGGGGCGCTGGCAGTGAGGGACATTCAGCAGACGCCTGAGACTGCTGGGGGTAGACCCAAATCCAGGACTGTCCGCTGTATCCGGGACAGGTGGGACTGGAGATGGATCCCGGTGTAACCGGCCAGATTACCCTCGCCCAGAATATAGCCGGGGTTACAGTGGCCTAGGCCAGATTATACCCCCCACCCACAATATACCCGGGGTTACAGTGGCCTAGGCCAGATTATACCCCCCGCCCAGAATATACCCTAGGTTACAGTGGCCTAGGCCAGATTATACCCCCCGCCCAGAATATATCCGGGGTTACAGTGGCCTAGGGCAGATTATACCCCCTGCCCAGAATATACCCGGGGTTACAGTGGCCTAGGCCAGATTATACCCCCCTGCCCAGAATATACCCCAGCTGCTGTAGATCAGATTTTTCAAGCTTATGAGAACCATTGAATGATATACTCAAGAAAAGGGCCCCAGACGTTGCAAATGAGCCCCAGACGTTGCACAGGGGCCCCAGACATTTCACAGGGGCCCCAGATAGCGCAAGGGACCCCAGACATGGAACAGGGGCCCCAGACATGGCACAGGGGCTCCAGATATCGCACAGGATTGAGTGATATACTCAAGAATGGGGCTCCAGACATCGCACAGGGGGTCCCACACAGCGCACTGGGGGTCCAATATAGCCCACTGAGACTCTTCCCCCCTTGCGCACTGTCTCTGCCCCCTGTGCGCTGTCTCTGCCTCCCTGTGCGATGTCTTTGCCCCCCTGTATGCTGACTGGGGCCCCTGTGCACTGCCTGGGGCACCTGTATGCTGCCTGCAGCCCCTGTGTGCTGCCTGGGGACCTGTGCGCTGCCTGGGGCCACCGTGTGCTGCCTGAGGCCCCGTGTGCTGCCTGGGGCCCTCGTGTGCTGCCTGGGGACCTGTGAGCTGCCTGGGGCAACCGTATGCTGCCTGAGGCCCCGTGTGCTGCCTGGGGCCCTGTGTGCTGCCTGGGGCCCTCGTGTGCTGCCTGGAACCCTGTGTGCTGCCTGGGGCCCCCGTGCGCTGCCTGTGGCCCCTGTGTGCTGCCTGGGGCCCTGTGCACTGGCTGGGGCCCCGTGTGCTGCCTGAGTCCCCTGCATACCTCCCAACTTTTGAAGAAGGCAAAGAGGGACAATGTTTGCGGCACGCTCATCGGCAAATTTTAGGCCACGCCTCTGACCACACCCATTTCACAACTAGTCACACCAATATCCACGCCCCAACCACACCCATTTAGCACTGCTGATCAGACTGTTTCATAAACAATTATTATAAACAGAAAAAAATATGGCCACACAGTGCTCCATACTGTATAATGGCCACACAGTGCTCCATACTTTATAATGGCCACACATGATGCTCCATACTGTATAATGGCCACACATGATGCTCCATACTGTATAATGGCCACACATGATGCTCCATACTGTATAATGGCCACACATGATGCTCCATACTGTATAATGACCACACATGATGCTCCATACTGTATAACGGCCACACATGATACTTCGTACCGTATAATGGCCACACATAGCTACTCCTACACACGCGGCTGCGCTCCGTACACACGCGCTCCGCTCCATACACCTCGTACACACGCGGCTCCGCTCCATACACCTCGTACACATTTAGCTCTGCTCCGTACACCTCATACACACACGGCTCCGCTCCGTACACCTCATACGCACACGGCTCCGCTCCGTACACCTCATACACACACGGCTCCGTTCCATACACCTCATACACATTCAGCTCTGCTCCATACACCTCATACACATTCAGCTCCGCTCCATACACCTCATACACACACACGGCTCTGCTCCGTACACCTCATACACACACGCGCTCCGCTCCGTACACCTCGTACACACACGCGCTCCGCTCTGTAAACCTCGTACGCACATGGCTCCGCTCCATACACCTCATACACATTCAGCTCCGCTCCGTACACCTCGTACACATTCAGCTCCGCTCCGTACACCTCATACACATTCAGCTCCGCTCCGTACACCTCGTACACACACACTCGCTCCGCTCCGTGCACCTCGTACACACACGCATTCCGCTCCGGACACCTCGTACACACATGCGCCCTGCTCCGTACACCTCGTACACACGCGCTCCGCTCTGTACACACACGCTCCGCTCTGTACACACACACGCTCAGCTCCATACACCTCATACACACACGGCTCCGCTCCGTACATCTCGTACACACACGGCTCCGCTCTGTACACCTCGTACACACACGGCTCCGCTACATCCACACTGTAAACACCTGACCCCACACATGGCAGCTTACCTCATCCAGCACCATGGCAAGTTGGCAAGCAGCACAGGCAGCCGAGTCCTGCAATCCAGGGAGGTCCCGATCATGTGACCCCTGACTCCTCTCCCCTGTGACCTCATCACAGGTCCTGTGGCCACGAAGCAGCCAATATGTGGTGTGCTGTGCTCAGGCAGCTCTGCGGGTGCAGGGATGAGGCTGACTGCCTGATATTGCAGCACACCTCCCAACCACTGCGGGACAACTAATGTCCCACCCGGGATCGCGGGGCTGACTGTCAAAATCGGGACAGTCCCGCTGGATCCGGGATGGTTGGAAGGTATGCAGTATGTGTGTCTCTGTTTATAAATGAGGGTATATGGATATACTGCCTGTGATTCTTGAGTATGATCAGGCCTGAACCCACAATTGTATCTGCTTGGCAGGATCCCACATAGCAATTCCCCCCCAATAACAATCCTTTGCATATATCCAGCACAGTGTAACCTGTCCGCTGCCCAGAGTATCCGGAGTCCTGTCCAGTAATGTGCTGGGGTGCAGCAGTGCGGTGCTGGTGTAAGTGGTGTGCGCTCCCCTGAGTATCTGGAGTCCTATCCAGTAATGTGCTGGGGTGCAGGCAGTGCGGTGCTGTGTATGTGATGTGCGCTCCCCTGAGTATCCAGAGTCTTGTCCAGTAATGTGCTGGGGTGCCGGCAGTGCAGTGCTGTGTATGTGATGTGCGCTCCCCTGAGTATCCAGAGTCCTATCCAGTACTGTGCTGGGGTGCAGGCAGTGCGGTGCTGGTGTATGTGATGTGCGCTCCCCTGAGTATCCGGAGTCCTGCCCAGTAATGTGCTGGGGTGCAGGCAGTGTGGTGCTGGTGTATGTGATGTGCGCTCCCCTGAGTATCCGGAGTCCTGCCCAGTAATGTGCTGGGGTGCAGGCAGTGCGGTGCTGGTGTATGTGATGTTATCAGTGCAGATGATCGCTGTGCACTCTGGTACCCAGCACCTGTATGTTCTGCAGTTATCGCCCCTCACACTATCACACCTCAGCCAGAATGTCCGCTCTGTGGAACATCTCCTGAAGGCTTGTGCAGGATTCCAGAGCTCTGCTCATTCTAGCAATGGACCTAATAGTCCGGGCAGTGGTGACTAGGGTTGAGCGAAACGGATCGAACAATTTCAAAAGTCGTCGAATTTTGGCAAAGTCGGTTTTCGTATGATGCTTTCAGCGCCTTTTCTCAGCCAATGAAGGTGGACGCAGAGTGTGGGCAGCGTGATGACATAGGTCTTGGTCCCCACCATCTTAGAGAAGGGCATGACAGTGATTGGCTTGCTTTCTGCAGCGTCACAGGGGATATAAAGGGGCATGCACGCTGACCGCCATCTTACTGCTGCCCAGCTGAGCGTAGGGAGAGGTTGCTGCCGCTTCGTCAGAAGCAGGGATAGCGTTAGGTAGGGTACATTAACCCCCAAACTGCTTGTGCTGTAGCGATTGCCACTGTCCAACACCACCTTTTCTTTGCAGGGACAGTGGAGGCTAGATTTCTCTTCATCAGCTCTGTAGCTTATTGGGCTGCCCTAGAAGGCTCCCTGATAGCTGCACTGCTGTGTGTACGCCGCTGTGCAAACCAACTGCTTTTTTAAAAGCACAAATCCTGTTGCTCCTTCCTTTCTGCACAGCTATCTTGTTTGTTTGTCCACACTTTTTGTGTGCAGCAGTCCTTTTTATTGCTGCCTGCCATACTTTTCAGAGATTATTGTAGGGAGATAGTAATTGTAGCACAGTCCCTTTTATTTATTTTTTTTATATCTTCCAGCCACTTTCTGCCCCTGAAACTGTGTAGTGTAAAACAGTGGGCCTGTATTTTCCTGCACTGTCCCAAACCTGAAAAGGAAGATTAATATTGCCAAATCTGTGCATCTGTGCCAGTCGTGTCTGTGGTTTCTCTGTCAGTCATTTTGTGCCACAGAAACTATACTGTCATACATTGGGCCTGATTAAATCACTAGTCTCCCCATATAAAAAAAATATATATAAAGGGAAAATAATATTGCCAAATCTGTGCATCTGTGCCAGTCGTGTCTGTGGTTTCTCTGTCAGTCATTTTGTGCCACAGAAACTATACTGTGATATAGTGGGCCTGATTAAATCACTAGTGTCCCCATATAAAAAAAATATATAAAGGGAGAATAATATTGCCAAATCTGGGCATCTGTGCCAGTCCTGTCTGTGGTTTCTCTGTCAGTCATTTTGTGCCACAGAAACTATACTGTCATACATTGGGCCTGATTTATTCACTTCTCTCCCATATAAAAAAATAAAACAAAAGGGAGAATAATATTGCCAAATATGTGCATCTGTGCCAGTCGTGTCTGTGGTTTCTCTGTCAGTCATTTTGTGCCACAGAAACTATACTGTCATACATTGGGCCTGATTAAATCACTAGTCTCCCCATATAAAAAAAAAATATATAAAGGGAGAATAATATTGCCAAATCTGGGCATCTGTGCCAGTCCTGTCTGTGGTATCTCTGTCAGTCATTTTCTGGCACAGAAACTATACTGTCATATATTGTGCCTGATTTAGTCACTAGTCTCCCAACAAAAAAAAAATATAAAGGGAGAATAATATTGCCAAATCTGGGCATCTGTGCCAGTCGTGTCTGTGGTTTCTCTGTCAGTCATTTTGTGCCACAGAAACTATACTGTGATATAGTGGGCCTGATTTATTCACTTGTCTCCCATATAAAAAAATTAAAATAAAGGGAGAATAATATTGCCAAATCTGTGCATCTGTGCCAGTCGTGTCTGTGGTTTCTCTGTCAGTCATTTTGTGCCACAGCAACTATACTGTCATACATTGGGCCTGATTAAATCACTAGTCTCCCCATATAAAAAAAAATAAAGGGAGAATAATATTGCCAAATCTGGGCATCTGTGCCAGTCCTGTCTGTGGTATCTCTGTCAGTCATTTTCTGCCACAGAAACTATACTGTCATACAGTGGGCCTGATTTATTCAGCACTCACCCACACATAAAAAGGGAGATTTATATTCACAACAAGTTAACATACACCTTCTACCTTGTTTTTCAGTACCATATAACGGTTGTTAGTTTGGTTACATTTTCCCAAGAATGAGGAAGGCTGGTGGAAGAGGTCGTGGCTGTGGGCGGTCATTGCCATCTGGTAATGCTGATGGTGGTGGTGGTGGTGGTGGAGCATCGGGTGGTAGAGGGAAAATCAAAATAGCACCTAAGTCTCGAGTTGTTGAGCCAGCTTCATCGTCCGGCTACACAAGGCCTCGAACGCTACCTTTTCTGGGAGTAGGAAAACCGCTGTTAAAGCCGGAGCAGCAGGAAAAAGTTTTGGCTTTCCTTGCTGACTCTGCCTCTAGCTGTTTCGCCTCCTCTTCGGATAGTTCAAAATTGAAAAGTAGTCAGTCGTCGGTGGATGCTCCTGGTCAGGAACAAGTTGATTCCTTGTGTCCTTCCCCCAAAACAACAGTGAAGGCATCTGCGTCAGGCGACACAACAGTTTACTCCATGGAGCTCTTTACACATACCGTGCCTGGGTTAGAAAGGGAAATAGTTAACAGCCCACTGGAAGATGATTCGGACATGGAGTGCACTGATGACAGCCACAGCTAGATTGTCATGTTGTTCCATCGACTCACATCACTACATTGCTCTCGCAGTGTACTGAGCCTGAAACTGACCCTGATGAGATGATGGTGCCCATTCCCGAACGTTATAGCACCCTACACGGTAACACAGAGATAGCTGAACATGAGATTGAAGAGGAGGTGATAGATGACCCAGTTGTTGACCCAGATTGGCAGCCATTGGGGGAAGAGGGTGCCGCTGGCAGTAGCTCAGAAGCGGAGGAGGAGGATCGGCAGCAGCCATCTACATCACATTTGCATTCATCTGGCAGGCCCGTATCTGGCCAAAAAGTTTGGCAAAACCAAAAACAGTTGTAGGACAGCGTGGCCATCCGGTTAAAGTAGCACAGTGTGCAATGCCTGTAAAGGTATTCTATAGTAGGAAGAGTGCAGTCTGGCAATTTTTTAACCAAGATCCGAATGATCAGTGCAAAGTGATCTGTAAGAAATGCTCAAGGACATTTAGCAGAGGTCAGAATGTCAAAAGTTTAAATACAACTTGCATGCGTCTACATTTAACCACCATGCACTTGCAAGCCTGGACTAGCTACCAAATGTCGCGTAACGTTGTTGCACCCGCTCACAATGAAGCTAGTCAGCAACACTATGTTCCTTCCCTCACTGTAAGCCCACCGGTTAGAACAACAACAGCAGCAAATGTGGAGGTGTCATCGCTAGGGCAAAGCAGTCAGGGAATCACAAGTTTATTGGTAGGAAACACAGCATGTAGGCCTACATCGAGAATACCATCACCAACCCTCTCTCAATCCGCCATGTCCACCACCACCACCACTGCAAGTCCCACCATAGGCACCTCGCCAGTCCAGCTCACCCTCCAAGAGACTCTCATTAGGAAAAGAAAGTACTCACCCTCTCATCCGCGTACACAGGGTTTGAATGCCCACATTGCTAGACTTATATCATTAGAGATGATGCCCTACCGCTTGGTTGAAAGCGAAGCTTTCAAAGCCTTGATGGCCTACGCAGTACCACGCTATGAGCTACCCAGTCGACACTTCTTTGTGAGAAAAGCCATCCCAGCCCTCCACCAGCATGTCAAAGACCGCATTCTCCATGCACTGAGGGAATCAGTCAGTAGAAAGGTGCACCTCACAACTGATGCATGGACCAGTAGGCATAGTCTGGGATGTTACGTGTCCATCACGGCACACTGGGTTAATGTGGTGGATGCAGGGTCCACAGGGGACAGCCACAGTGGGACAGTTCTGCCTAGCCCACGGTCTAGGAAACAGTTGGCTGTAGGCGTTCACCACCCCTCCTCCTCCTCCTCTTCCAGCCGAAGCGAAAGCTCATCCACAGAATGCAGTCGCAGGACCACTCCGTCCGCAGCTGCCAGTGTTGCACATGAGGTGGCCCATTATGGAACAGCTAGTGGTAAGCGTCAGCAGGCTGTGTTGGAAATGAAGTGCTTGGGCGACAACAGACACACCGCGGAAGTTCTGGCCGAGTTCTTGCAGCAAGAAACTCAGTCATGGCTGGGCTGTGTACATCTTGAGGCAGGCAAGGTAGTCAGTGATAACGGGAGGAATTGTATGGCTGCCATAGCCCTTTCAGAACTGAAACACATACCTTGCCTGGCTCACACCTTGAACCTGGTGGTGCAGTGCTTCCTGAAAAGTTATCCGGGGTTACCAGCCCTGCTCCTCAAGGTGCGACGACTTTGCTCTCACATCCGCCGTTCGCCCGTACACTCCAGCCGTATGCAGAACCATCAGCGATCGTTGAAGCTTCCCCAGCACCGCCTAATAATCGACGTTGCAACAAGGTGGAACTCTACACTGCACATGCTTCAGAGGCTGTGCGAACAGAGGCGTGCTGTCATGTATTTGTGGGAGGATACACATACACGGGCAGGCAGTTGGATGGCAGACATGGAGTTGTCTGCTGTGCAGTGGTCGAAGCTCCAAGACCTCTGTCAAGTCCTTCAGTGTTTTGAGGAATGCACACGGCTGGTCAGTGCAGACGACGCCATCATAAGCATGCGCATTCCACTAATGCGTCTGCTGATGCAAAGTTTGATGCACATTAAGGAGCAGGCGTCTGTAGCTGAGGAGGAGGGAAGCCTTGATGACAGTCGGCCATTGTCTGCTCAGGGAAGTCTCGGGGACGAGGTTGCGGATGAAGAGGAGGAGGAGGAGGAAGATGGGGATGATTATTTATGGGAGGAGGAAGCATCTCAGGGGGGAATAGAAAGTGTTGGTGGTGCAAGGTCAGGTACAGGTTTTTTGCGGGAGACAAGTGATGTGGATTTGCCAGAAAGTGCTCCTCAACCCAGCACAAGCATTGATTTGACACCTGGAACATTGGCCCACATGGCTGACTATGCATTGCGTATCCTAAAAAGGGACCCCCGCATTATCAAAATGATGACCGATGACAATTACTGGTTGGCCTGCCTCCTGAATCCACGCTATAAAAGGAAATTGCAAAATATCATGCCACATGAGAACCTAGAGCAAATATTGGCTACCAAACAAGCAACTCTTGTAGACCGTTTGGTTCAGGCATTCCCAGCACACAGCGGCGGTGACGGTTCTCACACGAGCTGCAGGGGGCAACATGCAAGAGGTGTTAGAGGGGCACAAATCAGAAGTGGTGTTGGACAGAGGGGTTTTATGACCAGGTTGTGGAGTGATTTCGCAATGACCGCAGACACGACAGGTACTGCAGCATCAATTCAAAGTGACAGGAGACAACATTTGTCCAGTATGGTTACTAACTATTTTTCCTCCCCTATCGATGTTCTCCCTGACACGTCATTCCCCTTTGATTACGGGGCATCTAAAATAGACACCTGGCCTGAATTGGCAGAATATGCATTACAGGAGCTCGCTTGCCCAGCTGCTAGTGTGCTATCAGAAAGAGTATTCAGTGCTGCTGGTTCAATACTGACCGAAAAAAGGACTCATCTGGCTACCCAAAATGTTGATGATCTAACCTTCATTAAAATTAACCAATCATGGATTTCTAAATATTTTGCTCCACCTTTCCCTGCTGACACCTAGCTTTCCTTTAAAAAGGTCTTGCTTTTGGACTTGTCTTACTGACTGCTCCAATTTCTCCATTTGCAGCTGCTGTATGTCCACCATAGGCCATTTTTACACCTCCCTAAATGGGCTGACTCCCCCCACGGAGCCGTGGGCACCACTTGGTGCAAGCACACGTGCGAGTGCCGTTTGGCTGAACAGGTGGGTGTGCCCACTTTTGGGCGACGGCACTGGCACAGGGTCCCTCATAGTACAATAAAGTGTCTCTGGCGGTGGTAGTGCGCACCCAACGTCAGACACACCATTGTAACATGAGGGGCCCTAGGCCAGTACCGCCGCCCACGAGAGAGTGTTTCCCCCCCCAGCTCAAACTGTGCTCTACGACTTGCAAAATTACCTCTCACTGCTCCACCACTGTTTAGTCTGTGCTGTTAAATCCTTCAATGGCACTGCCAATACCAATTTGTTGACATGATTGTTGATAGTAAAAATATTCAGGGGCCCTGACCTACATTTACACCAGTTAATACTTTGCGCCAACTACCACTGTCTGCAAGTCAGCAGAGGAGCCCACCCCTGTACCTAGGTATGCCACCAGTTTATTTGTGAATTATTTTTTTTGCCAGACATTAACCTCACTTTATTATTTTGGCCTACTAACTGTGTCAGACACTCCTTTACAGTTGTCCTCCACTGAACAAAGCTAGGCCGCCTGCGTACTCCTGTAACCTATTTTTAACTGCATTTTGCCTATTACTTTTTGGGCCTACTAACTGTGTCTGCCCCTCGGTGCAATCGTCCTCCGCTGACCACACCAATGCTGCCTGTGTACCCCTGTAGCCTAATTTAAACTGCATAGAGCCTGCTTTTTTATTTTAGGCCTAGGAAGTCTGTCTGCGGTCCCTCCTTGCAATCGTCCTCCGCTGACCACACCAATGCTGCCTGTGTACCCCTGTAGCCTAATTTAAACTGCATAGAGCCTGCTTTTTTATTTTAGGCCTAGGAAGTCTGTCTGCGGTCCCTCCTTGCAATCGTCCTCCGCTGACCACACCAATACTGCCTGTGTACCCCTGTAGCTTAATTTAAACTGCATAGAGCCTGCTTTTTTATTTTAGGCCTAGGAAGTCTGTCTGCG
Organism: Ranitomeya variabilis; assembly: GCF_051348905.1. Taxonomy (NCBI): domain Eukaryota; kingdom Metazoa; phylum Chordata; class Amphibia; order Anura; family Dendrobatidae; genus Ranitomeya; species Ranitomeya variabilis. The sequence continues at coordinate 673,573,705 of NC_135235.1, read as the reverse complement.
GTCAATCCTTGCAATCGTCCTCCGCTGACCACACCAATGCTGCCTATGTACCCCTGTAGCCTAATTTAAACTGCATAGAGCCTGCTTTTTTATTTTAGGCCTAGGAAGTCTGTCTGCGGTCCCTCCTTGCAATCGTCCTCCGCTGACCACACCAATGCTGCCTGTGTACCCCTGTAGCCTAATTTAAACTGCATAGAGCCTGCTTTTTTATTTTAGGCCTAGGAAGTCTGTCTGCGGACCCTCCTTGCAATCGTCCTCCGCTGACCACACCAATGCTGCCTGTGTACCCCTGTAGCCTAATTTAAACTGCATAGAGCCTGCTTTTTTATTTTAGGCCTAGGAAGTCTGTCTGCGGTCCCTCCTTGCAATCGTCCTCCGCTGACCACACCAATGCTGCCTGTGTACCCCTGTAGCCTAATTTAAACTGCATAGAGCCTGCTTTTTATTTTAGGCCTAGGAAGTCTGTCTGCGGTCCCTCCTTGCAATTGTCCTCCGCTGACCACACCAATGCTGCCTGTGTACCCCTGTAACCAATTTAAAACTGCATAGAGCCAACTTTTTTATTTAACACATACTACCTTTGTCTGTCTGCACCACTCAATCCTGCTGTCCTCCACTGAAAAAGCTGAGCTTCAATCCTCAGGCATTTTAAATATTAAACTGCATTTGGCCTACTACTTTGGTTGGGCCTACTAACGGTTTCTGCCGCTCCCTGGTGTTGTCCTCCACTGAACAAAGCTGAGCTTCAATCTTCAGGCTCTCATTAAGTAGTTGTTAATATAACACTGCAGTTGGCCTACTACTTTAGTTGGGCCTATTAAGGGTGTCTGTCGCTCCCTGGTGTTGCCCTCCACTGAACAAAGCTGAGCTTCAATCTTCAGGCTCTCATTAAGTAGTTGTTAATATAACACTGCAGTTGGCCTACTAGTTTGGTTGGGGCCTACTAACAGTGTCTGCCGCTCCCTGGTGTTGTCCTCCACTGAACAAAGCTGAGCTTCAATCTTCAGGCTCTCATTAAGTAGTTGTTGTTAATATAACACCGCAGTTGGCCTTCTAGTGTGGTTGGGGCCTACTAACGGTGTCTGCCGCTCCTTGGTGTTGTCCTGTGTTATTTTCCTGAGCTTCAATCTTTAGGCTTTCGGCCTACATTTTAAATATTAAACTGCAGTTGGCCTACTAGTGTGGTTGGGGTCCACTGAACAAAGCTGAGCTTCAATCTTCAGGCTCTCATTAAGTAGTTGGTAAAATAACACTGCAGTTAGCCTACTAGTTTGGTTGGGGCCTACTAACGGTGTCTGCCGCTCCCTGGTGTTGTCCCCCACGGAAAAAAGCTAATCTTCAATCTTCAGGCTTTCGGCCTGTATTTAGAATTTTAAACTACATTTGGGCTACTAGTTTGGGTGGGCCTACTAACGGTGTCTGCCGCTCCTGGGTTTTCTCCTGTTTGGTTTTCCTGAGCTTCAATCTTCAGGCTTTCGGCCTACATTTTAAATATTAAACTGCAGTTGGCCTACTAGTGTGGTTGGGGCCCACTAACGGTGTCTGCCTCTCCTTGGTGTTGTCCTGTGTTATTTTCCTGAGCTTCAATATTCAGGCTTTCGGCCTACATTTTAAATATTAAACTGCAGTTGGCCTACTAGTGTGGTTGGGGCCCACTAACGGTGTCTGCCTCTCCTTGGTGTTGTCCTGTGTTATTTTCCTGAGCTTCAATATTCAGGGTTTCGGCCTACATTTTAAATATTAAACTGCATTTGGCCTACTAGTTTGGGTGGGCCTACTAACGGTGTCTGCCGCTACTTGGTGTTGTCCTCTACGGAAAAAAAGCTGAGCTTCAATCTTCAGGCTTTCGGCCTGTATTTAGAATTTTAAACTACATTTGAGCTACTAGTTTGGGTGGGCCTACTAACGGTGTCTGCCGCTCCTGGGTTTTCTCCTGTTTGGTTTTCCTGAGCTTCAATCTTCAGGCTTTCGGCCTACATTTTAAATATTAAACTGCAGTTGGCCTACTAGTGTGGTTGGGGCCCACTAACGGTGTCTGCCTCTCCTTGGTGTTGTCCTGTGTTATTTTCCTGAGCTTCAATATTCAGGCTTTCGGCCTACATTTTAAATATTAAACTGCATTTGGCCTACTAGTTTGGGTGGGCCTACTAACGGTGTCTGCCGCTCCTTGGTGTTGTCCTGTGTTATTTTCCTGAGCTTCAATCTTCAGGCTTTCGGCCTACATTTTAAATATTAAACTGCATTTGGCCTACTACTTTAGTTGGGCCTATTAAGGGTGTCTGTCGCTCCCTGGTGTTGCCCTCCACTGAACAAAGCTGAGCTTCAATCTTCAGGCTCTCATTAAGTAGTTGTTAATATAACACTGCAGTTGGCCTACTAGTTTGGTTGGGGCCTACTAACAGTGTCTGCCGCTCCCTGGTGTTGTCCTCCACTGAACAAAGCTGAGCTTCAATCTTCAGGCTCTCATTAAGTAGTTGTTGTTAATATAACACCGCAGTTGGCCTTCTAGTGTGGTTGGGGCCTACTAACGGTGTCTGCCGCTCCTTGGTGTTGTCCTGTGTTATTTTCCTGAGCTTCAATCTTTAGGCTTTCGGCCTACATTTTAAATATTAAACTGCAGTTGGCCTACTAGTGTGGTTGGGGCCTACTAACAGTGTCTGCCGCTCCTTGGTGTTGTCCTGTGTTATTTTCCTGAGCTTCAATATTCAGGCTTTCGGTCTACATTTTAAATATTAAACTGCATTTGGCCTACTAGTTTGGGTGGACCTACTAACGGTGTCTGCCGCTCCTTGGTGTTGTCCTTTGTTATTTTCCTGAGCTTCAATCTTCAGGCTTTCGGCCTACATTTTAAATATTAAACTGCATTTGGCCTACTACGTTGGTTGGGCCTAATAACGGTGTCTGTCACTCTTTGATGTTGTGGTCCACTGAACAAAGCTGAGCTTCAATCTTCAGGCTCTCATTAAGTAGTTGGTAAGATAACACTGCAGTTAGCCTACTAGTTTGGTTGGGGCCTACTAACGGTGTCTGCCGCTCCCTGGTGTTGTCCCCCACGGAAAAAAGCTAATCTTCAATCTTCAGGCTTTCGGCCTGTATTTAGAATTTTAAACTACATTTGGGCTACTAGTTTGGGTGGGCCTACTAACGGTGTCTGCCGCTCCTGGGTTTTCTCCAGTTTGGTTTTCCTGAGCTTCAATCTTCAGGCTTTCGGCCTACATTTTAAATATTAAACTGCAATTGGCCTACTACTTTGGTTGGGCCTACTAACGTTGTCTGCCGCTCCCTGGTGTTGTCCTCCACTGAACAAAGCTGAGCTTCAATCTTCAGGCTCTCATTAAGTAGTTGTTTTTAATATAACACTGCTGTTGGCCTACTAGGGTGGTTGGGGCCTACTAACGGTGTCTGCAGCTCCTTGACGTTGTCCTGTGTTATTTTTCTGAGCTTCAATCTTCAGGCTTTCGGCCTACATTTTAAATATTTAACTGTATTTGGGCTACTAGTTTGGGTGGGCCTACTAACAGTGTCTGCCGCTCCTTGGTGTTGTCCTGTGTTATTTTCCTGAGCTTCAATCTTCAGGCTTTCGGCCTACATTTTAAATATTAAACTGCAGTTGGCCTACTAGTGTGATTGGGGCCTACTAACGGTGTCTGCCGCTCCAAGGTGTTCTCCAGGTTTACTTGCCTGAGCTTCAATCTTCAGGCTCTCATTAAGTAGTTGTTGTTAATATAACACTGCAGTTGGCCTACTAGTGTGGTTGGGGCCTACTAACGGTGTCTGCCGCTCCTTGGTGTTGTCCTGTGTTATTTTCCTGAGCTTCAATCTTCAGGCTTTCTGCCTACATTTTAAATATTAAACTGCATTTGGTCTACTAGTTTGGGTGGGCCTAGTAACGGTGTCTGCCGCTCCTGGGTTTTCTCCAGTTTGGTTTTCCTGAGCTTCAATCTTCAGGCTCTCGGCCTACATTTTAAATATTAAACTGCATTTGGCCTACTACTGTGGTTGGGCCTACTAACGGTGTCTGCCGCTCCCAGGTGTTGTCCTCCACTGAACAAAGCTGAGCTTCAATCTACAGGCTCTCATTAAGTAGTTGTTGTTGATATAACACTGCAGTTGGCCTACTAGTGTGGTTGGGGCCTACTAACGGTGTCTGCCACTCCAAGGTGTTCTCCAGGTTTACTTGCCTGAGCTTCAATCTTCAGGCTCTCATTAAGTAGTTGTTGTTAATATAACACTGCAGTTGGCCTACTAGTGTGGTTGGGGCCTAATAACGGTGTCTGCCGCTCCTTGGTGTTGTCCTGTGTTATTTTCCTCAGCTTCAATCTTGAGGCTTTCGGCCTACATTTTAAATATTAAACTGCATTTGGGCTACTAGTTTGGGTGGGCCTAGTAACGGTGTCTGCCGCTCCTGGGTTTTCTCCAGTTTGGTTTTCCTGAGCTTCAATCTTCAGGCTTTCGGCCTATATTTGTAATATTAAACTGCATTGGGCCTACTAGTGTGGTTATGTCCTTAAAACGGTGTCTGCCGCTCCTGGGTTTTCTACTCCACTGAACAAAGAAATGCCGCCTGGTTTGTCCTGTTACCAATTTTGAACTGCATTTAGCCCACTTTATTATTTGGGCCTATATCTGTGTTTCCTCCTCATCCTGCCCATTGCCCAGCCAGTGCTAGATGAGTCTTGTGGTACATTGACCCAGACCACTACATTCCCCTTGCACGCTACACAGCCACAATCTGACCCTGCTGAAAGTCAGGTTCCCCTTCCCGCATACTATACCACCTTACACAGGGACAAAGAGGAAGGTGCAGATGAAAGTGCAGGTTCCTTCATCAGGTGGGGGGGTGCATACTCGTTGGTGATGTCACAGGCACAGGGCTCCTCAAAGTACGCGAAAGTGTCGCTGCCAGTGGGAGGCGCCCCCGCCGTGCAAACACACCGCCGTACTTTGAGGGGCCCTGTGCCAGTGCCAATGCGAACGAGTGGGCCCCCCCGCTTGCTCAGGATCACAGCACTTGCAAACTTGAAATACTTACCTCTCACTGCTCCACCGCCGTGACGTAGTCCACGTTTCCTGGGCCCACTAAAAAATTCAACCAGCCCTACCCACCACAACTTTACCAAATGACCCCCAATTTCCAATGCCTAACTATTATTATAAAGTAAACTAAGATTGACAAGCTTCTGTAACAAGAATGGATGTTTTTACCATTACAATGGGCACTGTAGGTGTTTTCCTGTCCTCCACTCACTGCCGACTATGCTTCCCCATTGACTTGCATTGGGTTTCGTGTTTCGGTCGATCCCCGACTTTTGGCAATAATCGGACGATTACACTCGACTCGACTTTTGAGAAAGTCGGGTTTCGCGAAACCCGACTCGATCCTAAAAAAGTGAAAGTCGCTCAACCCTAGTGGTGACCATGGTTATTTCACTATATATAGATGTAGTGATGAGTCCGGGTTTAGGTTCCTCTCTGACTGAGAATCATGTCGGTTCCGCCAAAGTCTCCTTTTTTGTTTGACTAAACTATTACAGATAGGACACGCAGGCTGATATCAGAGATTTCTGTTGAGAACAATACATATTGCTGACAGAGCACAATGACCTAATGACTGTGGTGGACTCTTGTGCAGTTCCTCTGTTGGATAATGGGATTGATTAAGTTAATGCCTCTGATCAGAATGTCGGCTTAATATGATCCAATAATCTCACGAGGGAATCAGAGCACACTGAGGAGAAGATGGAGGAAACAATTCTCTATCTTCTTTATCTTATCACTTTGCGGAAATCAGACTGCACTCAGATGTCATCCGAGTGCAGTCCAATGTTTGCCCGCACTCACTGATTTGAATGTTTGCATGCCGTCCAATACACCCTGCTACTCCGCATTCTGTGATTTTTTTTCTCCTGCCAATTCAGTATGAGAAGAAGACACTAGTCTTCTAGAAATCCCATCCTCACTATGCTTCTCCCCTCTGCAGCGTTATTTTAGCTGCAGTGCAGGTTTTCGGACTTCTGCATCACCACAGGATGTTCATGTCATGCTGCGAAGTCAGAAGAGATCGCCATCGGGTGAATGCGGGGAGAAGCCGCCCTGCACCCACTGCAGATCGTGAGTACAGGGCAGCTGCCGTCTCCCTGCAATCACCCACGGGTCCCCACAGGTCCGGAGACACTGCTTCCAAGACGCAGCCCCTCCAGATGTTGAGCACATACCCTAAGGCTATGTTCACACACTGCATTTCTGTGTTTTCGCCCATAGCACGCTGCAAAAGCGCTGAAAAGAATTGGTGCTCATTGTTTCCAAATCGCAGCAAAACCTGCCAGGTTTCACTGTCTGCAAATAAATAAAACCAATGTGCGTTCTCAGCTATAAAAAATGCAGGTTTAGATGAGCACAAAACCAAGGTAAAAATGCAGCAAAACCTTCCATGTGTGAACACCGCCTAAGGCCAGTCTCACACGTCCAGATAATTCCGGTACCGGAAAAAATAGGTACCGGAGTTATCCGTGTCCGTGTGTCCGTGAGCTCACGTAGGCCATCCGTGTGGCACACGTGCGGCAGCCGTGTGCCGCCTGGGTACAAAACGGACCGTGCAGGAGAGACAGCGCTACAGTAAGCGCTGTCCCCCCAGCATGGTGCTGAAGCCGCCATTCATCCGTTCTCTCCAGCGCTCGCTGGGGAGAAGGGATGAAAAATCTTTTTTTTTTTGTTTTTTTGTGTTTAAAATAAACTTAAGGGCATCCTCCCCCCTCCCACCCCCTGTGCGCCCTGCCGCCGGCATTAAAATACTCACCCGCCTCCCTCAACGCTTGCTCTCCGCCCAGCAGCTTCTCCTGCACTGAGCGGTCACGTGGTGCCGCCCATTACAGTTGATGAATATGCGGCTCCACCTCCCATAGGGGTGGAGCCGCATATTCATCACTGTAATGGGCGGCACCACCTGACCGCTCAGTGCAGGAGAAGCTGGTTGGCGGAGAGCAAGCGTCGAGGGAGGCGGGTGAGTATTTTAATGCCGGCGGCCGGGCGCACAGGGGGTGGGAGGGGGGAGGATGCCCTAAAGTTTATTTTAAACACATAAAAAAAAAAAAAAAAGGATTTTTCATCCCTTCTCCCCAGTGAGCGCTGGAGAGAACGGATGAATGGCGGCTTCAGCACCATGCTGGGGGGACAGCGCTTACTGTAAGCGCTGTCTCCAGCACGGCACACGGACTGCACACGGAAAACATCCGTGTGCGTTACGTGTTTTACACGGACCCATTGACTTTAATGGGTCCGTGTAATACGTGCGCTCCCACGAACACTGACATGTCTCCGTGTTTGGCACATGGAGACATGGTCCGCAAAAAATCAATGACATCTGCACAGATGCATTGATTTCAATGTGTCTACGTGTGTCAGTGGCTCCGGTATGTGAGGAAACTGTCACCTCACGTACCGGAGCCACTGACGTGTGAAACCGGCCTAAAGTGGAGGAGCGAGGGGAGAATACATATTATATACTTCATTCATTGGCCAATAGACCTGTCATAGGGGGGCACCGAAATCTCCTCATTTGCATTAGATGTAAACAATGTTCTCAGGAAATTGTCCTGTTCTCGTCTGTATTTCACCGGAGGGGAGCCCCGTATACCACTATATAGCAGCTTAGGATGCATCTTGGGGGTCACTCACTTCCTTTTTACGTAGTGGTGTTACCATTTTTTGGAATGTAGAAATTTGAAGGGGCACAATACGATACGTGGGCCGGTGGGGTCTGGAGGGGGGGCCAATTAGACCTTCTGCTATGGGGCCCCATAAGTTCTATGTACGCCCCTGGTGCAGGATCCATTGCTCCATTCACATACGTCTCTGCTGCAGGACTGACTGGCCATAACTTCCACATCACGTCCAATGTCGCCCCTTGGTACCTACAGGCATCCAGCCATGTTTCTCCCTTGCAGCGGTTGCTCGGTGGCGTGCGTCCTCCTTCCCGCTCTCACATCCCTCTCCCAACCCAACAGGAAGACCCCTGCTATTAGCCCCGGACAGCCCTGTGTGTGGCACTTGTGATTGGCTAAGCTTCTGGGACATTAAGGCTTGGTCTGTTGGAGAAAACATGCCATTTTTTACCGATTTAAAAAATTTACTCAGGGGGCGCCATTTTGCAGTTTGCCTCAGGCAGCAGAGAGGCTAGGTTCACCCCTGCCTGGGGTTACAGTGGCCAGATTATACCCCCCACCCAGAATAAACCCAGGGTTACCATGGACCACAGGGCCCCAGGCAGCACACGGGGCCCCAGGCAGCACACAGGGCCCGAGGCAGCACACCAGGGGGCAGAGACAGCAAATAGGGTCGCAAGCAGCACACGGGGTCCCAGGCAGTGCACAGGGTGGCAGAGACAGCACACGGGGCCCCAGGCAGCACAAAGGAGCCCCAGGCAGTGCACAGAACCACAGGCAGCACACAGGGGCCCCAGGCATGTAGCGCACATGGGTAGAAGCAGCACACAGGGGCCCAGTCCTCCCAACTGTCCCGGATCCAGCGGGGCTGTCCCGATTTTGACAGTCTCCCCGCGGTCACGGCCGGGACATTACTTGTTCCACACTGCACTGACTGTGATTCACCAACTGGTTGCTAAGAGACGTCGGGAAACTTCCAATGGCTGCTCTGTGCGCACAGGACCTGTGATGAGGTCACAGGAGGGGAGGAGTCAGGGGTCACATGATCAGGGGCCTCAGTGTATGCAGGACTCTGCTGTGCTGGTTGTCATGGTGCTGGAGGACGGGAAGTTTATGTGTGGGGTCAGGAGGGGTTTACAGTGTGGATGTAGCAGAGACGTGTGTGTACGAGGAGTGTGGAGCGGAGCCGTGTGTGTACGAGGTGTACGGAGCGGAGCGCGTGTGTGTACGGAGCGGAGCGCGTGTGTGTACGGAGCGGAGCGCGTGTCTGTACGAGGTGTACGGAGCGGAGCCGTGTGTGTATGAGGTGTACGGAGCAGAGCCGTGTGTGTACAAGGTGTATGGAGCAGAGCCGTGTGTGTACAAGGTGTATGGAGCAGAGCCGTGTGTGTACAAGGTGTATGGAGCAGAGCCGCGTGTGTACAAGGTGTAAGGAGCAGAGCCGTGTGTGTACAAGGTGTACGGAGCAGAGCCGTGTGTGTACAAGGTGTACGGAGCAGAGCTGTGTGTGTACAAGGTGTACGGAGCAGAGCCGTGTGTGTACAAGGTGTACGGAGCAGAGCCGTGTGCGTACGGTGTACGGAGCAGAACCGTGTGTGTACATGGTGTATGGAGCAGAGCCGTGTGTGTACGAGGTGTACGGAGCAGAGCCATGTGTGTACGAGGTGTATGGAGCGGAGCCGTGTGTGTACAAGGTGTACGGAGCAGAGCCGTGTGTGTACGGTGTACGGAGCAGAGCCGTGTGTGTACGAGGTATACGGAGCCGAGCCGTGTGTGTACGGTGTACAGAGCAGAGCGTGTGTGTACGAAGTGTATGGAGCGGAGCCGTGTGTATACAAAGTGTACGGAGCAGAGCCGTGTGTGTACGGAGCAGGACCGCGTACGGAGCCGTGTGTGTACGGAGCGGTTACATGTGTGTACGAGGTGTACGGAGCGGAACCGTGTGTGTACAGGGTGTATGGAGCGGAGCCGTGTGTGTACGAGGTGTATGGAGCAGAGCCGTGTGTGTACGGAGAGGAGCCATGTGTGTACGAGGTGTATGGAGCGGAGCCGTGTGTGTACAAGGTGTACGGAGCAGAGCCGTGTGTGTACGGTGTACAGGGCAGAGCCGTGTGTGTACGAGGTGTATGGAGCGGAGCTGTGGGTGTATAAGGTGCACGGAGCGGAGCCGTGTGTGTACGAGGTGTACGGAGCGGAGCCGTGTGTGTATGAGGTGTACAGAGCGGAGCCACGTGTGTACGAGGTGTACGCATCGGAGCTGCATGTGTACGAGGTGTATGGAGCGGAGCCGTGTGTGTACGGAGCAGGACCACATACAGAGCCGTGTGTGTACGGAGCGGTTACCATGTGTGTACGAGGTGTATGGAGCGGAGCCGTGTGTGTACAAGGTGTACGGAGCAGAGCCGTGTGTGTACGGTGTACAGGGCAGAGCCGTGTGTGTACGAGGTGTATGGAGCGGAGCTGTGGGTGTATAAGGTGCACGGAGCGGTTACGTGTGTGTACGAGATGTACGGAGCGGAGCCGTGTGTGTCCTTGGTGTACGGAGCAGAGCCTCGTGTGTACGAGGTGTACGGAGCGGATCTATGTGTGTACGGTGTATGGAGCAGAGCCGTGTGTGTACAAGGTGTACGGAGCGGAGCTGTGTGTGTACGGTGTACGGAGCGGAGCTGTGTGTGTACGAGTTGTATAGTGTACGGAGCGGAGCCGTGTGTGTATGGTGTACGGAGCAGAGCCATGTGTGTACGAGGTGTACGGAGCGGAGCCGTGTCACGATATTGTATGAAGTATAATATGATGTTGTAGTTACGAGGTGTACGGAGCGGAGCCGTGTCATGATATTGTATGAAGTATAATATGATGTTGTAGTTTTGTCCTTCAGCCCATGCTGTGGGCTACAAAACCCCCCTTCCCTTTCACTCAGCCAAGAGCTGCCTTGCCAATGTATGTGGGGGGAGTTTTATTGAAGAAAGGAATTTACGACCGGCATAGCTGCATTGGAAAGCTTTGCCAGCTAGAACTGGATTCGAAATCTTTAGAATCCATGAGGGTCTTTTGTTCCATTATTGTAAGATATTGGGCCAACCATTTAAGATGGGAACAGGAAAATACATATTCTTAATCTCCCTCGGTGGATCTATCCGCCACGGTAAGCACGGGCTTCTAACTCCATCTGGTAAAGAAGTAGGGATTTCTCTGTAATTATGCATCACAAATAGGACATATTTGATCTCATTAGAATGCCAATATTAAGACGAGATGAATGCTGGGTTTGTTATGACTATGACATGTTCTGGAGCAGAGATATAGGTATTAGACAAACTTGTGTGACATTTACTAAGACTGAAGAAAGAGGAGGGCGATCTTAACTCAACCCTTTTGGTGATGTCACAGGCTGCAGCTATAAGTTTTTTGGCCAGACTCCAGCAAGGGGCTGTCTGCTGGAGTCTGACTTGAAGAGCTGTTCCTACCCAGAGTCCTAATGCACTGGGACAGATGGAAACTCCACTAGCCTGGTTGCCTCAAATGATCTGACCACATGTAAGTGTTGTTTCTTATTGTAATCCCTGTTTTTTTATAATTACCTTGTACAAATTTCAATTGTCTCTTTTGTAACATCTTTATATAACTTTTTATAAACACTGCCTTAAAATCATTTATGGAGTATAATATTTAATATACTAGATTCGTTCTTCATGCTCTTAAACGTACCCTGTCTCCTGAAGGGAATTACGCTACTGTTTTGGGTTAGCTTCAGACCCGTTTAATCGAAGCTGGTGGCAGCTTACCGTGTGCAGGTCTTTGGGTGTCATTTTAGCGACTGCGGCATTGATAATTATTGTTCCTGCCTGAGTGGGAGTAGTTTATCGCGTCGCTGCAGAGTGCCCAATAGCCAGTACATAGCAGGCAGACTTTCTGGCGACCAATTACTCTAGGTTCAGTACCTAATCTGACCTGACAGTAAGAGGGGCGCCAGAGAGCTGCAAGGTTTAAGTGGAACTGTAAGCGGGATTCAGAGATCCCTGCAGTTCATGGTATATTGAAGAGCAGTGGGATACCTAAAATAAGCCCCTGCTGTAAACTAAGAGGTCAATAGCCTTGTGTGTGTTTTTTTATCACATTGTAGCAGTGGAGGGATAACTAAGATAAGCCCCCTGCACATGTGATAGACGTCTGTTGGCCTAAAGTCACCCCAATCCATGACGTAGGGGTGACGGTCACGGTGTGAATCGTGACAATCCTTCCTGTGGTAGACTACGCTACCCGGTACCCAGAGGCAGTAGCTCTGTCGTCAACTAGGGCAGATAAGGTGGCAGATGCCCTGTTGGCTATCTTTGCACGTGTAGGATTTCCCAGGGAGATGCTCACTGATCAAGGGACCCAATTCATGTCTCACCTAATGGAGGCTCTCTGTAAGAGAATGCAGGTGAAGCACCTGGTATCGAGTGCGTATCTGTTGTGAATTCCGTTCTTGGGCTCCCTCCAGTGGTTGTAAATGGCACTTTTGTGAATTCTGCCCTTGGGTTCCCTCCGGTGGTTTTAAGTGGAACTGCTACTCCTTGGATTCAGCTTAGCAGCTGCTTCCACTGATCGTCTCTCCTGCTCTGCTATTTAGCCTGGCTCTGATCTTCAGCCAGTGCCAGCTGTCAATGTTTCTTGGTTGGATTCAGATCTCTCCTTGGATTTCCTTGATAGTCGGTCCTGTTCAGCAAAGATAAGTCCTTGCATGTTCATTTGTTGTCCACTGGCTGTGGACTTAATCATTCAGCTCATTTTATGTTTGCTCTAGTCCAGCTTGTCAGTATTCAATATTCAGTTAAGCTGGAAGCTCTGGGGAAGCAGATTTGCCCTCCACACCGTTAGTCAGGTGTGGAGATTTTTTTGTAAACTCTGTGATGGCTTTTTCTAGCTTTTAATACTGACCACATAGTATCCTTTCCTATTCTGTCTATCTAGTTAGAAGTGGCCTCCTTTGCTAAATCCTGGTTTCATTCTGTGTATTTCATTTCCCTCTCCACTCACAGTCCATATTTGTGGGGGGCTGTCTGTCCTTTGGGAATTTTCTCTGAGGCAAGATAGCTTTCCTGTTTCCATCTTTAGGGGTAGCTAGTTCTCCGGCTGTGACGAGATGTCTAGGGAGTGACAGGAACATTCCACGGCTACTTCTAGTGTTGTGTTAGGTCCAGGAACTGCGGTCAGTAAAGATACCATCTCCTCAGAGCTCGTCCCATGTTGCTCCTTAACCACCAGGTCATAACAGTACAGCTGGCCAGCAATGTATTGAATGCATCTCAAAAGAGGGGGAAAAAAAGTTCTGAACCATTTTTTTTTTCTCTGCAGCCTGTTTTGTCTTTTTTTTCCCCTTAATCTCTGGGTGGTTCAGGATTTTGGCGCTGACATGGATGTTCAGGGTTTGTCCTCTCGTGTAGATCAACTTGCTGCAAGGGTACAGAGTATCCAAAATTATGTTGTTCAGACTCCGGTTTTGGAGCCTAGAATTCCTACTCCTGATTTGTTTTTTTGGGGATAGATCTAAGTTCTTGAACTTTAAAAATAACTGCAGATTGTTTTTTGCTTTGAGACCCCGTTCCTCTGGTGACCCCATTCAACAGGTGAAAATTGTCATCTCTCTGCTGCATGGAGACCCTCAGGATTGGGCATTCTCCCTTGAGTCAGGGGATCCGGCATTACTTAATGTAGATGCATTTTTTCAAGCGCTCGGATTATTATATGATGAACCTAATTCTGTGGATCAGGCAGAAAAAACCTTGTTGGCCCTGTGTCAGGGTCAGGAAGCGGCAGAATTATACTGCCAGAAATTTAGAAAGTGGTCTGTGCTCACTAAATGGAATGAAGATGCTCTGGCTGCAATTTTCAGAAAGGGTCTTTCTGAAGCCCTTAAAGATGTTATGGTGGGGTTCCCCATGCCTGTTGGTTTGAACGAATCTATGTCTCTCGCCATTCAGATTGATCGGCGCCTGCGCGAGCGCAAGGTTGTGCACCATATGGCAGTGTCCTCTGAGCAGAGTCCTGAGCCTATGCAATGTGATAGGATTTGGACTAGAGCAGAACGGCAGGAATTCAGACGTCAGAATAGGCTGTGTTTTTACTGTGGTGATTCTGCTCATGCTATTTCTGATTGTCCTAAGCGTACTAAGAGGGTCGCTAGGTCTGTTACCATTAGTACTGTGCAGCCTAAATTTCTCTTGTCTGTTACCCTGATTTGCTCATTATCGTCCTTTTCTGTCATGGCATTTGTGGATTCAGGCGCTGCCCTGAACTTAATGGACTTGGAATTCGCCAGGCACTGTGGTTTTTCCTTGCAGCCTTTGCAGAGCCCTACTCCTTTGAGGGGCATTGATGCTACACCGTTGGCCAAGGATAAACCTCAGTTTTGGACACAGGTGACCATGTGCATGGCTCCAGCACATCAGGAAGATTGTCGTTTTCTGGTGTTGCATAATTTGCATGATGTGGTTGTACTGGGTTTTCCATGGTTACAGGTACATAATCCAGTGCTGGATTGGAAATCCATGTCTGTGACTAGTTGGGGTTGTCAAGGGGAACATAGTGACGTTCCTTTGATGTCAATTTCCTCTCCCCCCTCTTCTGAAGTTCCTGAGTTTTTGTCAGATTTCCAGGATGTGTTTGATGAGCCCAATTCCAGTTCCCTTCCTCCTCATAGGGACTGTGATTGTGCTATTAACTTGATTCCTGGCTGTAAGTTCCCTAAGGGCCGACTTTTCAATCTGTCTGTGCCAGAGCATGCCGCCATGCGGAGTTATGTTAAGGAGTCTTTGGAGAAGGGGCATATTCGGCCCTCTTCGTCACCGTTGGGAGCGGGATTCTTCTTTGTTGCCAAGAAGGATGGCTCCTTGAGACCCTGTATTGATTATCGCCTTCTTAATAAGATCACGGTCAAATTCCAATACCCTTTACCTTTGCTTTCTGATTTGTTTGCTCGGATTAAGGGGGCTAGTTGGTTTACTAAGATTGACCTTCGAAGGTCGTATAATCTTGTTCGTATTAAACAGGGTGACGAATGGAAAACTGCATTTAATACGCCCGAAGGCCATTTTGAATACCTTGTGATGCCATTCGGGCTCTCTAATGCCCCAACTGTGTTTCAGTCCTTCATGCATGATATCTTCCGGAATTATCTTGATAAATTCATGATTGTATATTTGGATGATATTTTTATTTTTTCCGACGATTGGGAGTCTCATGTGAAACAGGTCAGGATGGTATTTCAGATCCTTCGTGATAATGCTTTATTTGTGAAGGGGTCTAAATGCCTATTTGGAGTTCAGAAGGTTTCTTTTTTGGGTTTTATTTTTTCTCCCTCAGCTATAGAAATGGATCCTGTCAAGGTCCAAGCCATTCATGATTGGATTCAACCCACTTCTGTGAAGAGCCTTCAGAAATTTTTGGGCTTTGCTAATTTTTATCGCCGTTTCATTGCCAACTTTTCCAGTGTGGTTAAACCCCTGACCGATTTGACGAAGAAAGGCGCTGATGTGATGATTTGGTCCTCTGCGGCTGTTGAGGCCTTTCAGGAGCTTAAATGTCGATTTACTTCTGCCCCTGTGTTGCGTCAGCTGGATGTTTCTCTTCCTTTTCAGGTTGAGGTTGACGCTTCTGAGATTGGGGCAGGGGCCGTTTTGTTTCAGAGAAGTTTTGATGGTTCTTTGATGAAACCGTGTGCCTTCTTCTCCAGAAAGTTTTCGCCTGCGGAGCGTAATTATGATGTCGGCAATCGGGAGTTGTTGGCTATGAAGTGGGCATTTGAGGAGTGGCGACATTGGCTTGAGGGAGCCAAGCATCGCATTGTGGTCTTGACCGACCATAAGAATCTGATTTACCTCGAGTCTGCCAAGCGGTTGAATCCTAGACAGGCTCGATGGTCCCTGTTTTTCTCCCGTTTTGATTTTGTGGTCTCGTATCTTCCGGGATCTAAGACTGTTAAGGCTGATGCCCTCTCTAGGAGTTTTTTGCCTGATTCTCCGGAAGTCCTTGAGCCAGTTGGTATTCTCAAGAAGGGGGTGATTCTTTCTGCCATCTCCCCTGATTTACGGTGGGTGCTTCAGGAATTTCAGGCTGATAAGCCTGACCGCTGTCCAGTGGGGAAACTGTTTGTTCCTGAAAGATGGACTAGTAAGGTAATTTCTGAGGTTCATTGTTCGGTGTTGGCTGGTCATCCTGGGATTTTTGGTACCAGAGATATGGTTGCTAGGTCCTTTTGGTGGCCTTCCTTGTCGCGGGATGTGCGTTCTTTTGTGCAGTCCTGTGGGACTTGTGCCCGGGCCAAGCCTTGCTGTTCCCGCGCTAGTGGGTTGCTTTTGCCTTTACCGGTCCCTGAGAGGCCCTGGACGCATATTTCCATGGATTTTATTTCGGATCTTCCTGTTTCCCAGAAGATGTCTGTTATCTGGGTGGTTTGTGACCGGTTTTCTAAGATGGTCCATTTGGTACCTTTGCCTAAATTGCCTTCCTCCTCTGATTTGGTTCCATTGTTTTTTCAGCATGTGGTTCGTTTGCATGGCATTCCGGAGAATATTGTGTCTGACAGAGGTTCTCAGTTTGTTTCTAGGTTTTGGCGGTCCTTTTGTGCTAGGATGGGCATTGATTTGTCTTTTTCTTCGGCGTTTCATCCTCAGACAAATGGCCAAACTGAGTGAACCAATCAGACCTTGGAAACCTATTTGAGATGCTTTGTGTCTGCTGATCAGGATGATTGGTGTTGTGAATTCCGTTCTCGGGCTCCCTCCTGTGGTCATGAGTGGTACTGTGTGAGTTTGTTCTTGGGCTCCCTCTGGTGGCCTTTAGCGATATGGCTGGGCTCAGCTGCTTCATTTCCATCTATGCTGGGCCTATTTAACTCACCTGGACCATCATTTGTTGCCTGCTGTCGGTGTATTCAGTCCTGATTCTCAGCTCTCCTGAATATTCCTTGTGACCAGTCTCCTGCTGGAGAAGCTAAGTTTGCTTGTTCATTTTGCTCATTATTTCCTTGAAAACGTTTCTCAGTATATGATGAGTTCAGTCCAGCTTGCTTTTATGTGATTTTTTGCTTGCTGGTTAGTTCTGGGGTGCAGAGTGCGCCCCTCACATCGTGAGTCGGTGTGGGGGTTCTTGTATTCTCTGCGTGGTTTATTTTTGATAGTTTTTGTACTGACCGCACAGATTCCTATCTATTTTCTGTCTATCTAGTGTTAGCGGGCCTCATTTGCTAAACCTGTTTCATTTCTACGTTTGTATTTTCCCCTTAACTCACCGTTATTATTTGTGGGGGGCTGTCTATAACCTTGGGGTTATTTCTCTGAGGCAAGTGAGGTCTTTGCTTTCTCTCTAGGGGCAGTCAGTTTCTCAGGCTGTGAAGAGGCGTCTAGGTTTTTAGGTAACGCTCCACGGCTGCCTTTAGTGTGTTGGATAGGATCACGATTGCGGTCAGTATAGCTTCCACATCCCCAGAACTTGTCCTAACATTCTGGTTATATGTATCAGGTCAGTTTTGAGATCCTACCACCGGATCATAACAGTACAGCAGGCCACAAAGTGTTAATGCAGCAGAAGAGGGAGAAGAGAAATCCTGAAGTCATTTTTTTTTCTTCTCTGCACTGTGTTTAGCCTCTCTCCTCCCCTTAATCTCTGGGTGGTTCTGAACTCAGCTGCAGATATGGACATTCAGAGTCTGTCTTCTAGTGTGGATCATCTCACTGCAAGGGTACAGGGCATTCAGGATTATGTGGTCCGCAGTCCTATGTCAGAGCCTAAAATACCAATTCCTGAGCTGTTCTCCGGAGATAGATCTAGGTTTTTGAACTTTAAGAATAATTGTAAGTTATTCCTTTCTCTGAGACCTCGCTCCTCTGGTGATTCTGTTCAGCAAGTTAAAATTGTTATTTCTTTGTTACGTGGTGACCCTCAAGATTGGGCATTCTCTCTGGCGCCAGGAGATACTGCATTGCTAAATGTGGATGCGTTTTTTCTGGCACTTGGAGTGCTTTATGAGGAACCTAATCTGGTAGACCAAGCAGAGAAGGTTTTGCTGGCTCTCTCTCAGGGTCAAGATGAAGCAGAGGTTTACTGTCAGAAGTTTAGGAAGTGGTCTGTGCTCACTCAATGGAATGAGTGCGCCCTGGCGGCGATTTTCAGAAAGGGTCTTTCTGAAGCCCTTAAAGATGTTATGGTGGGGTTCCCCACGCCTGCGGGTCTGAATGAGTCAATGTCTTTGGCCATTCAGATTGATCGGCGTTTGCGGGAGCGCAAACCTGTGCACCATCTGGCGGTATTTTCTGAGCAGAAACCTGAGCCTATGCAATGCGACAGGATTCTGACCAGAGTTGAACGGCAAAACCTCAGATGTCAGAATGGGTTGTGCTTTTACTGTGGTGATTCTACTCATGTTATCTCAGAGTGTTCTAGGCGCACAAAAAGGTTCGCCAAGTCTGTCACCATTGGTACTGTACAACCTAAATTCATTTTGTCTGTTACTTTGATTTGCTCTCTGTCATCCTACTCAGTTATGGCCTTTGTGGATTCAGGTGCCGCCCTGAATTTGATGGATTTGTCATTTGCCAGGCGCTGTGGTTTTATCTTGGAGCCTTTACAATTCCCTATCCCACTAAAGGGAATTGATGCTACGCCATTGGCCAAGAATAAACCTCAGTACTGGACCCAAGTGACCATGTGCATGGCTCCTGCACATCAGGAGGTGATTCGCTTTCTTGTGCTACATAAGTTGCATGATGTTGTAGTGTTGGGTCTGCCATGGCTGCAGGCTCATAATCCAGTCCTGGATTGGAAAGCAATGTCTGTGTCAAGTTGGGGTTGCCAGGGAATTCATGGCGATGCTCCTTTGGTGTCAATTGCTTCTTTCACTCCTTCTGAAGTCCCTGAATTTTTGTCGGACTACCAGGACGTATTTGATGAGCCCAAATCCAGTGCCCTACCTCCTCATAGGGATTGTGATTGTGCTATAAATCTGATTCCTGGTAGTAAGCTCCCTAAGGGACGACTTATTAATTTATCTGTACCAGAACATGCCGCTATGCGGAGTTATATAAAGGAGTCCTTGGAGAAGTGGCATATTCGCCCGTCCTCGTCCCCTTTGGGTGCGGGGTTCTTTTTTGTGGCCAAGAAGGATGGTTCTCTGAGACCCTGTATTGATTATCGCCTTGTAAATAACATCACGGTCAAATTTCAGTACCCCTTGCCACTGTTGTCCGATCTGTTTGCCCGGATTAGGGGGGCCAGTTGGTTCACCAAGATAGATCTTCGAGGAGCGTATAATCTTGTGCACATAAAGCAGGGCGATGAATGGAAAACAGCATTTAATACGCCCGAAGGCCATTTTGAGTACTTGGTGATGCCTTTTGGGCTTTCTAATGCCCCCTCTGTGTTTCAGTCCTTCATGCATGACATCTTCCGAGAGTATCTGGATAGATTTATGATTGTGTACCTGGATGATATTTTGGTCTTTTCTGATGATTGGGAGTCTCATGTGAAGCAGGTCAGGATGGTATTTCAGGTCCTGCGTGCCAATGCCTTGTTTGTGAAGGGCTCTAAATGTCTCTTCGGAGTCCAGAAGGTTTCCTTTTTGGGCTTTATTTTTTCTCTTTCTACTATTGAGATGGATCCAGTCAAGATCCAGGCTATTTATGACTGGACTCAACCTACATCTGTGAAGAGTCTTCAGAAGTTCTTGGGTTTTGCTAATTTTTACTGTCGCTTCATCACTAATTTTTCTAGTGTGGTTAAGCCTTTGAGGGATTTGACCAAGAAGGGTTCTGATGTGACAAATTGGTCTCCTGCGGCCGTGGAGGCCTTTCAGGAGCTGAAACGTCGATTTTCTTTGGCTCCTGTCTTGCGCCAGCCCGATGTCTCTCTTCCCTTTCAGGTCGAGGTTGATGCTTCTGAGATTGGAGCAGGGGCTGTCTTGTCGCAGAGAAGCTCTGATGGCTCTGTGATGAGACCATGTGCTTTCTTTTCAAGAAAGTTTTCGCCTGCCGAGCAGAATTATGATGTTGGTAATCGTGAGTTGTTGGCAATGAAGTGGGCATTTGAGGAGTGGCGACATTGGCTTGAGGGGGCCAAGCATCGTGTGGTGGTCTTGACGGATTACAAGAATTTGACTTATCTCAAGTCTGCCAAACGGTTGAATCCGAGACAGGCTCGATGGTCGCTGTTTTTCTCTCGTTTCAATTTCGTGGTTTCATATCTTCCGGGTTCGAAAAACGTGAAGGCTGATGCCCTTTCTAGGAGTTTTGTACCTGACTCCCCGGAAGTTTCTGAACCGACTGGTGTCCTCAAAGAGGGGGTGATTTTGTCTGCCAGCTCTCCTGATCTGCGACGGGTGTTGCAGGAGTTTCAGGCCAATAGACCTGACCGTTGTCCACCAGAGAGACTGTTTGTCCCGGACAGATGGACCAGTAGAGTTATTTCCGAGGTTCATTCTTCGGTGTTGGCGGGTCATCCTGGGATTTTTGGTACCAGGGATTTGGTGGCGAGGTCCTTTTGGTGGCCTTCCTTGTCGCAGGATGTGCGTTCCTTTGTGCAGTCCTGTGGGATTTGTGCTCGGGCCAAGCCTTGCTGTTCTCGTGCCAGTGGATTGCTTTTGCCTTTGCCTGTCCCGAAGAGGCCTTGGACGCATATTTCCATGGATTTTATTTCGGATCTTCCTGTCTCTCAGAGGATGTCCGTCATCTGGGTGGTTTGTGATCGTTTTTCTAAAATGGTCCATTTGGTACCTTTGCCTAAGCTGCCTTCCTCCTCCGATTTGGTGCCACTGTTTTTTCAGAATGTGGTTCGTTTACATGGTATTCCGGAGAACATTGTGTCTGACAGAGGATCCCAGTTTGTGTCCAGATTTTGGCGGTCCTTTTGTGCTAAGATGGGCATTGATTTGTCTTTTTCGTCGGCCTTCCATCCTCAGACGAATGGCCAAACCGAACGAACTAATCAGACCTTGGAAACTTATTTGAGATGTTTTGTTTCTGCTGATCAGGATGATTGGGTGACTTTTTTGCCATTGGCTGATTTCGCCCTCAATAATCGGGCTAGTTCTGCTACTTTGGTTTCACCTTTCTTTTGCAATTCTGGTTTTCATCCTCGTTTTTCCTCGGGTCAGGTTGAGCCCTCTGACTGTCCTGGGGTGGATTCTGTGGTGGATAGGTTGCAGCAGATTTGGAACCATGTGGTGGACAATTTGACATTGTCCCAAGAGAAGGCTCAGCGCTTTGCTAACCGCCATCGCTGTGTGGGTCCCCGACTTCGTGTGGGGGATTTGGTGTGGTTGTCTTCTCGTTATGTCCCGATGAAGGTTTCCTCTCCTAAGTTCAAGCCTCGTTTCATCGGTCCTTATAAGATTTTGGAAATCCTCAACCCTGTGTCATTTCGTTTGGACCTCCCAACATCGTTTGCCATTCATAATGTGTTCCATAGGTCATTGTTGCGGAGATATGTGGTGCCTGTGGTCCCTTCTGTTGATCCTCCTGCTCCTGTCTTGGTCGAGGGGGAGTTGGAGTATGTGTTGAAGAAGATCTTGGATTCTCGTATTTCGAGACGGAAGCTTCAGTACTTAGTTAAATGGAAGGGCTATGGTCAGGAGGATAATTCCTGGGTTGTCGCCTCCGATGTCCATGCGGACGATTTAGTTCGTGCCTTTCATTCGGCTTGTCCTGATCGGCCTGGGAGCTCTGATGAGGGTTCGGTGACCCCTCCTCAAGGGGGAGGTACTGTTGTGAATTCCGTTCTCGGGCTCCCTCCTGTGGTCATGAGTGGTACTGTGTGAGTTTGTTCTTGGGCTCCCTCTGGTGGCCTTTAGCAATATGGCTGGGCTCAGCTGCTTCATTTCCTTCTATGCTGGGCCTATTTAACTCACCTGGACCATCATTTGTTGCCTGCTGTCGGTGTATTCAGTCTTTATTCTCAGCTCTCCTGAATATTCCTTGTGACCAGTCTCCTGCTGGAGAAGCTAAGTTTGCTTGTTCATTTTGCTCATTATTTCCTTAAAAAAGTTTCTCAGTATATGATGAGTTCAGTCCAGCTTGCTTTTATGTGATTTTTTGCTTGCTGGTTAGTTCTGGGGTGCAGAGTGCGCCCCTCACATCGTGAGTCGGTGTGGGGGTTCTTGTATTCTCTGTGTGGTTTATTTTTGATAGTTTTTGTACTGACCGCACAGATTCCTATCTATTTTCTGTCTATCTAGTGTTAGCGGGCCTCATTTGCTAAACCTGTTTCATTTCTACGTTTGTATTTTCCCCTTAACTCACCGTTATTATTTGTGGGGGGCTGTCTATAACCTTGGGGTTATTTCTCTGAGGCAAGTGAGGTCTTTGCTTTCTCTCTAGGGGCAGTCAGTTTCTCAGGCTGTGAAGAGGCGTCTAGGTTTTTAGGTAACGCTCCACGGCTGCCTTTAGTGTGTTGGATAGGATCAGGATTGCGGTCAGTATAGCTTCCACATCCCCAGAACTTGTCCTAACATTCTGGTTATATGTATCAGGTCAGTTTTGAGATCCTACCACCGGATCATAACAGATTGGGTGGCCTTCTTGCCGTTGGCCGAGTTTGCCCTTAATAATCGGGCTAGTTCGGCTACTTTGGTTTCACCTTTTTTTGTAATTTTGGTTTTGATCCTCGTTTTTCTTCAGGGCAGGTCGAGCCTTCTGATTGTCCTGGTGTGGATTCTGTGGTGGACAGGTTACAGCAGATTTGGACTCATGTGGTGGACAATTTGACGTTGTCTCAGGAAAAGGCTCAACGTTTTGCTAACCGCCGTCGGTGTGTTGGTCCCCGGCTTCGTGTTGGGGATTTAGTTTGGTTATCTTCTCGTCATGTTCCTATGAAGGTTTCTTCCCCTAAGTTCAAGCCTCGCTTTATTGGTCCCTATAAGATTTCTGAGATTATCAATCCGGTATCTTTTCGTTTGGCACTTCCTGCCTCTTTTGCCATCCATAATGTTTTCCATAGATCTTTGTTGCGGAGATATGTGGTGCCCGTTGTTCCCTTAGTGGATCCTCCTGCCCCGGTGTTGGTTGAGGGGGAGTTGGAATATGTGGTGGAGAAGATTTTGGATTCTCGTTTTTCGAGGCGGAGGCTTCAGTATCTTGTCAAGTGGAAGGGTTATGGCCAGGAGGATAATTCTTGGGTTGTTGCCTCCGATGTCCATGCCGCCGATTTGGTTCGTGCCTTTCACTTGGCTCGTCCTGATCGGCCTGGGGGCTCTGGTGAGGGTTCGGTGACCCCTCCTCAAGGGGGGGGTAGTGTTGTGAATTCCGTTCTTGGGCTCCCTCCGGTGGTTGTAAATGGCACTTTTGTGAATTCTGCCCTTGGGCTCCCTCCGGTGGTTTTAAGTGGAACTGCTACTCCTTGGATTTAGCTTAGCAGCTGCTTCCACTGATCGTCTCTCCTGCTCTGCTATTTAGCCTGGCTCTGATCTTCAGCCAGTGCCAGCTGTCAATGTTTCTTGGTTGGATTCAGATCTCTCCTTGGATTTTCTTGATAGTCGGTCCTGTTCAGCAAAGATAAGTCCTTGCATGTTCATTTGTTGTCCTCTTGCTGTGGACTTAATCATTCAGCTCATTTTATGTTTGCTCTAGTCCAGCTTGTCAGTATTCAATATTCAGTTAAGCTGGAAGCTCTGGGGAAGCAGATTTGCCCTCCACACCGTTAGTCAGGTGTGGAGATTTTTTTGTAAACTCTGTGATGGCTTTTTCTAGCTTTTAATACTGACCACATATTATCCTTTCCTATTCTGTCTATCTAGTTAGAAGTGGCCTCCTTTGCTAAATCCTGGTTTCATTCTGTGTATTTCATTTCCCTCTCCACTCACAGTCCATATTTGTGGGGGCCTGTCTGTCCTTTGGGAATTTTCTCTGAGGCAAGATAGCTTTCCTGTTTCCATCTTTAGGGGTAGCTAGTTCTCCGGCTGTGACGAGATGTCTAGGGAGTGACAGGAACATTCCACGGCTACTTCTAGTGTTGTGTTAGGTTCAGGAACTGCGGTCAGTAAAGATACCATCTCCTCAGAGCTCATCCTATGTTGCTCCTTAACCACCAGGTCATAACAGTACAGCTGGCCAGCAATGTATTGAATGCATCTCAAAAGAGGGAAAAAAAAGTTCTGAATCATTTTTTTTTCTCTGCAGCCTGTTTTGTCTTTTTTTCCCCTTAATCTCTGGGTGGTTCAGGATTTTGGCGCTGACATGGATGTTCAGGGTTTGTCCTCTCGTGTAGATCAACTTGCTGCAAGGGTACAGAGTATCCAAAATTATGTAAGCTCCTGTATGGCAGGCGAGTCAGGGGACCCCTTGGGTTGGTCAGAGAATCCTGGGAAGAGGAGCCGAACCCTTCTGAAGTGTCCGTAGTGGAGTATGTCATGCGCTTCCGTGACAAGATGCAGACCTTGATGCAGTTGGTGCATGACAACATGACGCAGGCTCAGGCTGATCAGAAGCACTGGTACGACCAGAACCTACCACGTGGGTCAAAAGGTGTGGGTGCTGGTCCCCGTGCCAACGGATAAGCTTCAGGCAGCCTGGGAGGGCCCGTACATCGTCCACCAACAGCTCAACCCGGTCACCTACGTGGTCACTAGAGTTGAGCATTCCAATAACGCAAGTATCGGGTATCGGCCGATATTTGCGGTTTCGTAATTCCGATACCGAGTTCCGATATTTTTGTGATATCGGAAATCGGAATCGGAAGTTCCCAGTGTATGGTTCCCAGGGTCTAGAGGAGAGGAGACTCTCCTTCAGGCCCTGGGATCCATATTCATGTAAAAAATAAAGAATAAAAATAAAAAATATGGATATACTCACCCCTCCGGCGGAGCCTGGACCTTAGCGGTGTAACCGGCAGCCTCCGTTCCTAAGAATGCAGTGAGTTTAGGACCTGCGATGACGTCGCGGCTTGTGATTGGTCGCGTTAGTGGTCACATGAGCGGCCACGCGACCAATCACAAGCCGCGACGTCATCGAAGGTCCTTTACTCAGCATTCTTAGGAACGGAGGCAGACGCTTGGACTGGTGAGAGCCAGGGGCCGTCCGAGGGGTGAGTATATCAATATTTTTTATTTTTATTCTTTATTTTATACATGAATATGGATCCCAGGGCCTGAAGGAGAGTTTCCTGGGAACCATTCCGATATTTTGTGTCCCATTGATATGCATTGGTATCGGGTATCGGTATCGGCGATATCCGATACTTTTTGGGTATTGGCTGATCCAATCCGATACCGATACCTTTGCATATCGGAAGGTATCGCTCAACACTAGTGGTCACGCTTGACCAAGCTCAGGGTAGGCGAAAGGCCTTTCACGTCAACATGATGAAGGCTCATCATGAACGTGAACCTTTCGTCCTACCGGTCTGCAGCGCACCCGAAGACAGGGAGGAAGACGCCCTCCTGGACATGCTGGCTCAAGCCAAGGCCGGTGGGTCCATCGCGGACGTGGAAGTAAGCACCTCGCTAACTGAACCACAGCGGTTGCAGTTGCAAACCACCCTGGAACCCTTCCGGGTCGTGTTTTCCAACCGACCTGGAAGGACTAAGTTAGCAGTCCACGAGGTGGACACCGGGAATCATGCCCCACTACGGCGAACACCCTATCGAATCTCCGACCAGGTGCAGCAGGTTATGCGCCAGGAGATCGATGAGATGTTACAGCTGGGGGTGATTCGACGGTCAAAGAGCGCGTGGGCCTCACCTGTAGTTCTCGTGCCAAAGAAGGACCGGACCACCCGGTTCTGCGTGGACTACAGGGGGATCAACGCCATTGCAGCCTCTGACGCGCACCCAATGCCACACATCGAGGAGCTGCTTGAGAAGTTAGCTGGCACAAAATACCTGACAATAATGGATCTGAGTTGAGGATACTGGCAGATCCCCCTGAGCCCCGAGGCGCAGGAGAAGTCTGCCTTTATCACACCCTTTGGACTGTACGAGTGCACGGTCATGCCCTTCGGCATGAAGAATGCCCCTGCCCCTTTCCAGCGGATGGTCAACCTCCTGCTTCAGGGACTGGAGAAGTATGCAGTGGCATACTTGGATGACATTGCCATCTTCAGTCCCTCCTGGGAGGAACACCTGCAGCATCTCGAGGAGGTGCTCAGGCGAATTCACCGAGCAGGACTGACTATCAAGCCGGGAAAGTGTCAGATGGGCATGAGGGAGGTCCACTACCTGGGGCACCGAGTAGGCGGAGACACCCTAAAGCCAGAGCCTGAGAAAGTGAGCGCAATCGTGAACTGGCCCACTCCCAGGACCAAGAAACAGGTGATGTCCTTCCTGGGCACGGCAGGGTACTATAGGCACTTCGTACAGCACTATAGTAGCCTGGCAAAACCTTTGATGGACCTCACCAGGAAGAAGCTACCCCACATCGTCAACTGGACAGATGGCTGTGAGGGGGCCTTCCAGGCGTTGAAAACAGCACTGTGCAACGCCCCTGTGTTGAAAGCAGTCGACAGCAGTCGACCGTTCTTGGTACAGACCGACGCCAGCGAGTTTGGCCTCGGTGCTGTGCTCAGCCAGATTGACTCGGAGGACCAAGAGCACCCCGTGTTGTACCTGAGCCAGAAACTTTTCCCGAGGGAAGTGGCCTACTCCACCATCGAGAAGGAGTGCCTGGCCATAGTCTGGGCCCTGCAGCGCTTGCAGCCCTACTTGTACGGTCGTACCTTCACCGTGGTGACCGACCACCACCCTCTGCGCTGGCTAAACGCCATGTGTGGAACCTACGGCAGGTTGCTACGCTGGAGCCTTGCCCTTCAGCAGTTTTACTTCACCATTGAACATAAAACAGGCAGGGATCATGGAAATGCAGATGGACTGTCCCGCCAGGGTGATCCTACTGAGGTATGCATGGAGGCATACCGAGGGGTTCTTCCTCCGTAGCGCACACCAAAAAGGGGAGGTGTCACGATATTGTATGAAGTATAATATGATGTTGTAGTTTTGTCCTTCAGCCCATGCTGTGGGCTACAAACCCCCCCTTCCCTTTCACTCAGCCAAGAGCTGCCTTGCCAATGTATGTGGGGGGAGTTTTATTGAAGAAAGGAATTTATGACCGGCATAGCTGCATTGGAAAGCTTTGCCAGCTAGAACTGGATTAGAAATCTCTAGAATCCATGAGGGTCTTTTGTTCCATTATTGTAAGATATTGGGCCAACCATTTAAGATAGGAACAGGAAAATACATATTCTTAATCTTCCTCGGTGGATCTATCCGCCACGGTAAGCACGGGCTTCTAACTCCATCTGGTAAAGAAGTAGGGATTTCTCTGTAATTATGCATCACAAATAGGACATATTTGATCTCATTAGAATGCCAATATTAAGACGAGATGAATGCTGGGTTTGTTATGACTATGACATGTTCTGGAGCAGAGATATAGGTATTAGACAAACTTGTGTGACATTTACTAAGACTGAAGAAAGAGGAGGGCGATCTTAACTCAACCCTTTTGGTGATGTCACAGGCTGCAGCTATAAGTTTTTTGGCCAGACTCCAGCAAGGGGCTGTCTGCTGGAGTCTGACTTGAAGAGCTGTTCCTACCCAGAGTCCTAATGCACTGGGACAGATGGAAACTCCACTAGCCTGGTTGCCTCAAATGATCTGACCACATGTAAGTGTTGTTTCTTATTGTAATCCCTGTTTTTTTATAATTACCTTGTACATATTTCAATTGTCTCTTTTGTAACATCTTTATATAACTTTTTATAAACACTGCCTTAAAATCATTTATGGAGTATAATATTTAATATACTAGATTTGTTCTTCATGCTCTAAAACGTACCCTGTCTCCTGAAGGGAATTACGCTACTGTTTTGGGTTAGCTTTGGGTCCGTTTAATCGAAGCTGGTGGCAGCTTACCGTGTGCAGGCCTTTGGGTGTCATTGTAGCGACTGCGGCGTTGATAATTATTGTTCCTGCCTGAGTGGGAGTAGTTTATCGCGTCGCTGCAGCGTGCCCAATAGCCAGTACATAGCAGGCAGCCTTTCTGGCGACTAATTACCCTAGGTGCAGTACCTAATCTGACCTGACAGTAAGGGGGGCGCCAGAGAGCTGCAAGGTTTAAGTAGAACTGTAAGCGGGATATTCATAGATCCCTGCAGTTCATGGTATATTGAAGAGCAGTGGGATACCTAAAATAAGCCCCTGCTGTAAACTAAGAGGTCAATAGCCTTGTGTGTGTTTTTTTTATCACATTGTAGCAGTGGAGGGATAACTAAGATAAGCCCCCTGCACATGTGATAGATGTCTGTTGGCCTAAAGTCACCCCAATCCATGAAGTAGGGGTGACGGTCACGGTGTGAATCCTGACAAGTGTGTGTATGGTGTACGGAGCGGAGCCATGTGTGTGCAAGGTGTACGGAGCAGAGCCGTGTGTGTGCAAGGTGTATGGATCGGAGCCGTGTGTGTACGAGGTGTACGGAGCGGAGTCGTGTGTGTACGAGGTGTACGGATCAGAGCTATGTGTGTACCGTGTACAGAGCAAATCCGTGTGTGTACGGAGCGGAGCTACGTGTGTATGGATATCAAAACATTTTGCGGACTTATATATACTTTGCCGCATGAAGAGACCCATACATAAATTTAAAAAAAGTTAACTCTTTATTAAGTATCTATAAATTACAACAATATACAAAACCCAAAATAAAATAAACAAAGTGCCCAGACCAATGGAATAGAACAGATAGGCTAGAGATTATAAATTTATCTGCAATACATAACCATATTTATAGCTGACCCTTGTGGAGTAATAGAGAATAGTCATCACATAAATACGATATTTATTATGACAATAATATATAGTGAGGGGCTGTAACCATCCCATCATATGCTAAACACCGCATGTAGCCAGTATCCCT
Organism: Ranitomeya variabilis; assembly: GCF_051348905.1. Lineage (NCBI taxonomy): Eukaryota > Metazoa > Chordata > Amphibia > Anura > Dendrobatidae > Ranitomeya > Ranitomeya variabilis. The sequence continues at coordinate 673,545,173 of NC_135235.1, read as the reverse complement.
TATATCCATTAAGTATACATAGAATCACATATCCCACAACTTGTGCAAAAAAACCATAGAGGGGATAATCCGGATATACGGCAGTATACTTACAATAAGGGAGTATCCAAAAAGGGGTCAGCTATACCGATCAAAAGCCCACCGGTCTTTCCACGTGCGCCCCGACGCGCGTTTCGCCCATAAGCTTCTTCCGGGGGCTTTTGATCGGTATAGCTGACCCCTTTTTGGATACTCCCTTATTGTAAGTATACTGCCGTATATCCGGATTATCCCCTCTATGGTTTTTTTGCACAAGTTGTGGGATATGTGATTCTATGTATACTTAATGGATATAAGGGATACTGGCTACATGCGGTGTTTAGCATATGATGGGATGGTTACAGCCCCTCACTATATATTATTGTCATAATAAATATCGTATTTATGTGATGACTATTCTCTATTACTCCACAAGGGTCAGCTATAAATATGGTTATGTATTGCAGATAAATTTATAATCTCTAGCCTATCTGTTCTATTCCATTGGTCTGGGCACTTTGTTTATTTTATTTTGGGTTTTGTATATTGTTGTATTTTATAGATACTTAATAAAGAGTTAATTTTTTTTAAATTTATGTATGGGTCTTGTCACGATGTGGTAGGAAATATCATATAAGTTGAGTTTCTCTTGTCAGCCCAGGATGTGGGCTAAGAAACCCCCCTTCTCTTTTACTTCAGAGTTGAGCTTGCCTTGCCAATGTATGTGAGAGGGGAGTTTTATTGAAGAAAGGTATTTACGACCGGCATTTCCTGCCGCGTAAGCTCTTGTCCAGCTATCACTGGACTAGAACCTTCTAGAATCATGAAAGTCCTTTGTTCTGTTTTTGTAAGATATTAGGCAAATCGTTTAAGTTAAGACCACGAAAACATATATTTGTAATCTCCATCGAAGGAGCTACCCATCACTCTAAACATGAGCTTTTAACTCCATCAGGTGAAGAAGTAGGGATTTCTCGGTAAATATACATCCCAAATAGGACATATTTGATCTCACTAGAATGCCAGCGATAATACGAGATGAATGCTGGGTATGGTACGATTATGACATGTTCTGGAGAGAAGTTACGGGCATCAGATATATCTCATGCCCTGTTAGTAAAAAGGAAGAGGTAGGAGGGATTGGAAAAGCCAGCCCTTTCTGTGAGGTCACAGGCTGTAGGTTATAAAGTTGCTGGCAGGCTTCCAGGGGGTTGTTGTGAGTTTTTCCTGGACAGACCTGAGCAGCACGTCCAATGAGCTGGGACGTATGGTTGCCTGCAATGCAATGATCTGAGGAATGTGAGTGTTATCTTTTCTTCATTTAATCCTTTTATTTTCATAATTACCTTGTACATATTTGCAATTGTCTCACTTGTAACATCTTTGTAAAATATTTTTATAAAGCACTGCCTACTCCTTGTGGGGTATATTATTTCATGCCAGTTCTTCCTCCCTGCTCTAAAAACGTACCCTAAGTCTCTTGAAGGGGAATTACGCTACTGTTTTGGGTTAGCTCCGGACCCGTTTAATCGGAGCTGGTGGCAGCTTACCGTGTGCAGGGTTTTGGGGGTCACTGTAGCGACTGCGGCTTGATAATTATTGTTCCTGCCTGAGTGGGAGTAGTTATCGCGTCGCTGCAGCGCGCCCAATAGCCAGTACATAGCAGGCAGCCTTTCTGGCGGCTAAGTACCCTAGGTGCAGTACCTAATCTGACCTGAGAGTAAGGGGGGCACCAGAGAGCTGCAAGGGTTGAGTGAAACTGTAAGCGGGATACACAAATCCCTGCAGTTCATGGTATATGGAAGAGCAGTGGGATACCTAAAATAAGCCCCTGCTGTAAACTAAGAGGTCAATAACCTTGTGTGTTTTTTTTATCACATTGTGACAGTGGAGGGATAACGAGGATAAGCCCCCCTGCACATGTGATAGCCGTCTGCTGGTCTAAAGTCACCCCAATCCATGACCTAATGGTGGCAGTGGTCAGGAATCCTTGTGGATTTTCGTGACAAACTGCGGGCCACGGCTAAGGGATCGTGACAATTGGAGACAGTCACGGTGGGAATCGTGACAATTGGTGGCAGCGGTGGGATATTAGAGCATTAGTGATTTGGTTTGAGCAATCATTCCTCTCACTAAAAACTTGCAGAAAGTTCTTGCGAGAACCCTGCGCAAATAAGTTTGGGAGAACGAACTCAGTGCTTATTAGTTGTGAGACAATTGTGTACTGGTAATTATCCCCTCCCTTTTTCTTCGTTTTTCTATCCTATCTTTTACTTGGCAACCATGGTTGTGCTGGGAGAAACCTTTTATAAGAAGCAGTCCAAGGACACTCTTATGGCCTTGTGCATGTCACAGCAGATTGACTGTACCAACAAAACCAAGGCTCAAATGGTCGCTGAACTGGTGCAATTTGAAGCAGACCAAGCCAGGCCACAGAGCCCAAAGGCCGCAGAAGCCAGCACAAGCGAACATGGTGCTGCAGCAGAGGTCCAACCACCGAATACGGGCCCTACTGGCAACCAAGGGGGCGCAGACCTCCTCCTGCAGCTGGCTCTGCAACAATGCCCCGCAGATGACCTAGAGAGACGTCTGCAGCTGATCCAGCAATACCAGGACCGAGCCGAGCGAGAGGCCCAAGCGCAGCGGGAGTACCAGCTGCAGATGGCCCAACTGCAAATGCAGGGGTCGTCCCAGAGCCGTGAGCCCAGCAGCGCTCAGACACCAAAGCCCCGGCCCGACCACTTTCCTGTTATGGAAAAGGATGGGGACTTGGACACTTTTCTGCGGGCCTTTGAGAAAGCCTGCAGACAGTACCAGCTGCCTACACAAGAATGGGCACGATACCTGACACCAGGGCTGAGAGGAAAAGCTCTGGAGGCGTTTGCTGCCCTCCCTCAAGAAAAAGATGGTGACTATGAGGCCATCAAGCAGGCTCTCATAGCCAAGTACCAGCTTACACCCGAGGTTTACCGTAAAAAGTTTCGGACCCTCCAACGTGGCCCACACGACAGTTACAGTGATATGGTGCATGGACTGGGGACCCACTTTGACCAGTGAACCCAAGGATTGTCAGAGACCACCTTTGCACAGCTGCGAGACCTGATGATCAAAGACCAGTTCTTCCATCTTTGCCCAGCTGAGGTGCGACAGTTCGTGATGGACAGAGAACCCAAAGACGTGACAAAAGCAGCGCAGATTGCCGATGCCTATGAGGCCAACCGTAGATCGGAAGTGCGGAAGCCAGTCACCTCCAGCTGGAGAGGGGGTAAGCCTGCATCCAACGCCAGTACCCCTGCCAGCCAAGACACCAGAGGTCCTGTCCCCGTGGCCAACAGCACCAGACCTACCACCGAACTTCGCCAGTGTTACCACTGCAGGCAGACTGGTCATATCAGTACGCAATGTCCAGCCAAGCAGAACCTCCCATCCAAGGCCCCAGGGCCTAATGCAGCAGTTCTTTTGGTGGGTGGTGTGGTTGGGAGGGTGTGTGACAACGTACAGCCTGTCACTGTGGGAGGTCGTGTTGCTACAGGCCTCAAGGACACCGGGGCTGAACGAACCCTCATCCGACCCAAACTGGCGGCCCCTGAAGAAATCATTCCGGGGAAAACCCTAACTGTCACTGGGATTGGGGGCATCAGCTGTCCCTTACCGATGGCCCGGGTTTATATTGATTGGGGTGCCGGGAGCGGGGTGAAGGAAGTGGGGCTGTCTGATAATTTGCCCACTGATGTTTTGTTGGGGACTGATTTGGGGAGGTTGTTTGCATACTACGTCCCTGACACCCCTCCCCAATCTGCTAATAAGGGTAACGTTAACCCTGATGATGATGATGATGGGAAATCGCATGTGTTGCCTGACCATGCTTTATCTTGTAATGATGCATCTGTTAACCATTTTTTCCCTAGGATTGATGGTGGAAATGTTGTACCTGTGCCAACTGTATCTGATAATGATGTTTCTGTGAAAGTTGATGTGCCCATAGGTACAGGAGTGCTCAGCCACGTCGCTCTGCGGCGTGAGACGGCTGAGGAACCCCTAGCAGGGGCAAGTGTCGGTGCTACCGGAAATGGGGAGATACATGGGAACCGTGAGGAAGGTGATGCCATGCAATTGACCAGTGCCACCGAGGAAGGTAACTGGCCCATAAGTAGCAATGCTCCTGAGGTAATGGGGGTGGATGGGGAGGTAGAGCCCATAGCAGCATCGGCTGATGGGTCGATAGAAACCCCCGGGGAGACAGCCTACGTAGCTGCTGTCACCTGCAGTCAGAGTGCCCGGAACGCAGATAACTGTCTGCCTCCCAGACCCTCCTCAGTCATCAGTATGACTGAACCAGAGGTGGACCCAGTGCAGGTCCCAGAGGGCTCCCGTGGGGAAGGGACCCTGACGTCGCTTCTGGCTTCCCCTAGCCAGGAGTTTCAGGCCGCTCTGCACACAGATGCGAGCCTAGAGAGTTTGAGACAACTCGCCGGGATGCCATTCTCCGAGACTGATAAGGAGAAGGTGTTCTGGGAACAGGGAAGGTTGTACCGGGAGACAGTACCCGGAGAATCACAAAAGGAGTGGTTGAGGGAAAGACAGCTGGTCGTCCCGCAGCTATTCCGGGGTGAGTTGTTGCAGATTGCCCATGAGATCCCGCTAGCTGGACACTTGGGGATCAGCAAAACTAAGGCCCGGCTGTCTCAACACTTCTATTGGCCTAAGATGGGGACAGATGTGTCAAACTACTGCCGCTCCTGTGTCACCTGTCAAAGAGTGGGGAAGGCGGGGCTTGCTCTTAAGGCTCCCCTGATCCCTTTGCCAGTGATAGAGGAGCCTTTCCAGAGGATCGCGGTGGACCTTTTGGGCCCGCTGGCCGTCCCCAGCAGCTCTGGAAAGCGATTTATTCTTACTGTGGTAGACTACGCTATCCGGTACCCAGAGGCAGTAGCTCTGTCTTCAACTAGGGCAGATAAGGTGGCGGATGCCCTGTTGGCTATCTTTGCACGGGTAGGATTTCCCAGAGAAATGCTTACTGATCAAGGGACCCAATTTATGTCTCACCTAAGGGAGGCTCTCTGTAAGAAAATGCAGGTGAAGCACCTGGTATCGAGTGCATATCACCCACAGACCAATGGCTTGTGTGAACGCTTCAATGGTACCCTCAAACAGATGCTACGCATGCTGGTTGAGACACAAGGGCGTGACTGGGAGCGGTACCTCCCACACCTGCTATTTGCTTACCGAGAGGTTCCGCAGGCCTCGACGGGGTTCTCCCCCTTCGAGCTCCTGTACGGCAGGCGAGTCCGGGGACCCCTTGGGTTGGTAAGAGAATCCTGGGAAGAGGAGCCGAACCCTTCTGAAGTGTCCATAGTGGAGTATGTCATGCGCTTCCGTGACAAGATGCAGACCTTAACGCAGTTGGTGCATGACAACATGACGCAGGCTCAGGCTGATCAGAAGCACTGGTACGACCAGAACGCCCGGGAGCGGACCTACCACGTGGGTCAAAAGGTGTGGGTGCTGGTTCCTGTACCAACGGATAAGCTTCAGGCAGCCTGGGAGGGCCCGTACGTCGTCCACAATCAGCTCAACCTGGTCACCTATGTGGTCATGCTTGACCACACTCGGGGTAGGCGAAAGGCCTTTCACGTCAACATGATGAAGGCTCATCACGAACGTGAACCTTTCGTCCTACCGGTCTGCAGCGCACCCGAAGACGGGGAGGAAGACGCCCTCCTGGACATGCTGGCCCAAGCCAAGGCCCGTGGGTCCATTGAGGACGTGGAGGTAAGTGCCTCGCTAGATGAACCACAGCGGTTGCAGTTGCAAACCACACTGGAACCCTTCCGGGTCGTGTTCTCCAACCGGCCTGGAAGGACTGAGTTAGCGGTCCACGAGGTGGACACCGGGAATCACGCCCCACTACGGCGAACACCCTATCGAATCTCTGACCAGGTGCAGCAGATTATGCGCCAGGAGATCGATGAGATGTTACAGCTGGGGGTGATTCGACGGTCAAAGAGCACGTGGGCCTCACCTGTAGTTCTCGTGCCAAAGAAGGACCGGACCACTCGGTTCTGCGTGGACTACAGGGGGCTCAACGCCATTACAGCCTCTGACGCGCACCCAATGCCGCGCATCGAGGAGCTACTTGAGAAGTTAGCTGGCGCAAAGTACCTGACAATAATGGATCTCAGTCGAGGATACTGGCAGATTCCCCTGAGCCCCGAGGCGCAGGAGAAGTCCGCCTTTATCACACCCTTTGGACTGTACGAGTCCACGGTCATGCCCTTCGGCATGAAGAATGCCCCTGCCACTTTCCAGCGGATGGTCAATCTCCTGCTTCAGGGACTGGAGAAGTACGCTGTGGCGTACTTAGATGACATTGCCATCTTCAGTCCTTCCTGGGATGAACACCTGCAGCATCTCGAGGAGGTGCTCGGGCGAATTCACCGAGCAGGACTGACTATCAAGCCGGGAAAGTGCCAGATGGGCATGAGGGAGGTCCACTACCTGGGGCACCGAGTAGGCGGAGGCACCCTGAAACCGGAGCCTGACAAAGTGGGCGTGATCGTGAACTGGCCCACTCCTGGGACCAAGAAACAGGTGATGTCCTTCCTGGGCACTGCAGGGTACTATAGGCGCTTTGTGCAGCACTACAGTAGCCTGGCAAAACCTTTGACGGACCTCACCAGGAAAAAGCTACACCACATCGTCAAGTGGACAGATGGCTGTGAGGGGGCCTTCCAGGCGTTGAAAACAGCACTGTGCAACGCCCCTGTGTTGAAAGCAGTCGACAGCAGTCGACCGTTCTTGGTACAGACCGACGCCAGCGAGTTTGGCCTTGGTGCTGTGCTCAGCCAGGTTGACTCGGAGGACCAAGAGCACCCCGTGTTGTACCTGAGCCGGAAACTTTTGCCGAGGGAAGTGGCCTACTCCACCATTGAGAAGGAGTGCCTGGCCATAGTCTGGGCCCTGCAGCGCTTGCAGCCCTACTTGTATGGCCGCACCTTCACTGTGGTGACCGACCACGACCCTCTGCGCTGGCTAAGCACCATGTGTGGAACCAATGGCAGGTTGCTACGCTGGAGCCTTGCCCTTCAGCAATTTGACTTCACCATTAAACACAAAGCGGGCAAAGAGCATGGGAATGCAGATGGACTCTCCTGCCAGGGTGAACCCACTGAGGTGCGCATGGAGGCATACCGAGAGGTTCTGCCACCGTAGCGCACGCCAAAAGGGGGAGGTGTCACGATATGGTAGGAAATATCATATAAGTTGAGTTTCTCTTGTCAGCCCAGGATGTGGGCTAAGAAACTCCCCTTCTCTTTTACTTCAGAGTTGAGCTTGCCTTGCCAATGTATGTGAGAGGGGAGTTTTATTGAAGAAAGGTATTTACGACCGGCATGTCCTGCCGCGTAAGCTCTTGTCCAGCTATCACTGGACTAGAACCTTCTAGAATCATGAAAGTCCTTTGTTCTGTTTTTGTAAGATATTAGGCAAATCGTTTAAGTTAAGACCACGAAAACATATATTTGTAATCTCCATCGAAGGAGCTACCCATCACTCTAAACATGAGCTTTTAACTCCATCAGGTGAAGAAGTAGAGATTTCTCGGTAAATATACATCCCAAATAGGACATATTTGATCTCACTAGAATGCCAGCGATAATACGAGATGAATGCTGGGTATGGTACGATTATGACATGTTCTGGAGCGAAGTTACGGGCATCAGATATATCTCATGCCCTGTTAGTAAAAAGGAAGAGGTAGGAGGGATTTGAAAAGCCAGCCCTTTCTGTGAGGTCACAGGCTGTAGGTTATAAAGTTGCTGGCAGGCTTCCAGGGGGTTGTTGTGAGTTTTTCCTGGACAGACCTGAGCAGCACGTCCAATGAGCTGGGATGTATGGTTGCCTAGAATGCAATGATCTGAGAAATGTGAGTGTTATCTTTTCTTCATTTAATCCTTTTACTTTCATAATTACCTTGTACATATTTGCAATTGTCTCACTTGTAACATCTTTGTAAAATATTTTTATAAAGCACTGCCTACTCCTTGTGGGGTATATTATTTCATGCCAGTTCTTCCTCCCTGCTCTAAAAACGTACCCTAAGTCTCTTGAAGGGGAATTACGCTACTGTTTTGGATTAGCTCCGGACCCGTTTAATCAGAGCTGGTGGCAGCTTACCGTGTGCAGGGTTTTGGGGGTCACTGTAGCGACTGCGGCTTGATAATTATTGTTCCTGCCTGAGTGGGAGTAGTTATCGCGTCGCTGCAGCGCGCCCAATAGCCAGTACATAGCAGGCAGCCTTTCTGGCGGCTAATTACCCTAGGTGCAGTACCTAATCTGACCTGAGAGTAAGGGGGGCGCCAGAGAGCTTCAAGGGTTGAGTGAAACTGTAAGCGGGATACACAAATCCCTGCAGTTCATGGTATATGGAAGAGCTCTGGGATACCTAAAATAAGCCCCTGCTGTAAACTAAGAGGTCAATAACCTTGTGTGTTTTTTTTATCACATTGTGACAGTGGAGGGATAACGAGGATAAGCCCCCCTGCACATGTGATAACCGTCTGCTGGTCTAAAGTCACCCCAATCCGTGACCTAATGGTGGCAGTGGTCAGGAATCCTTGTGGATTTTCGTGACAAACTGCGGGCCACGGCTAAGGGATCGTGACTATTGGAGACAGTCACGGTGGGAATCGTGACAGGTCTCTTCATGCGGCAAAGTATATATAAGTCCGCAAAATGTTTTGATGTTCAGTGGAAGTGCCATTATTGAGAAATTAAGAGGACTAATTTGGTATTCTGATACGTGTGTATGGAGCAGAGCCGTGTGTGTACAAGGTGTATGGAGCAGAGCTGTGTGTGTACAAGGTGTACGGAGCAGAGCCGTGTGTGTACAAGGTGTACGGAGCAGAGCCGTGTGTGTACAAGGTGTACAGAGCGGAGCCATGTGTGTACGAGGTGTATGGAGCGGAGCTGTGTGTGTACGAGGTATACGGAGTGGAGCCGTGTGCGTACGGTGTATGGAGCGGAACCGTGTGTGTACAAGGTGTATGGAGCGGAGCCGTGTGTGTACGAGGTGTACGGAGCAGAGCCGTGTGTGTACGGATCGGAGCCATGTGTGTAAGATGTGTATGGAGCGGAGCCGTGTGTGTACAAGGTGTACGGAGCAGAGCCGTGTGTGTACGGTGTACGGAGCAGAGCCGTGTGTGTACGAGGTGTACGGAGCGGAGCCGTGTGTGTATGAGGTGTACGGAGCGGAGCCTGTGTGTACGAGGTGTACGCATCGGAGCTGCATGTGTACGAGGTGTACGGAGCGGATCCGTGTGTATACAAAGTGTACGGAGCGGAGCCGTGTGTGTACGGAGCAGGACCGCGTACGGAGCCGTGTGTGTACGGAGCGGTTACGTGTGTGTACGAAGTGTACGAAGCTGAGCCGTGTGTGTACTTGGTGTATGGAGCAGAGCCTCGTGTGTACGAGGTGTACGGAGCAGAGCTACGTGTGTACGGTGTACAGAGCAGAGCCGAGTGTGTATGAGGTGTACGGAGCGGATCTACGTGTGTACGGTGTACGGAGCAGAGCCGTGTGTGTACAAGGTGTACGGAGCGGAGCCGTGTGTGTATGAGGTGTACGGAGCAGATCTGTGTGTGTACAGTGTATGGAGCAGATCTGTGTGTGTACAGAGCGGAGCCATGTGTGTACGAGGTGTATGGAGCGGAGCTGTGTGTGTACGAGGTATACGGAGTGGAGCCGTGTGCGTACGGTGTACGGTGCGGAACCGTGTGTGTACAAGGTGTATGGAGCGGAGCCGTGTGTGTACGAGGTGTACGGAGCAGAGCCGTGTGTGTACGGAGCGGCGCCATGTGTGTACGATGTGTATGGAGCGGAGCCGTGTGTGTACAAGGTGTACGGAGCAGAGCCGTGTGTGTACGGTGTACGGAGCAGAGCCGTGTGTGTACGGTGTACGGAGCAGAGCCGTGTGTGTACGAGGTGTACGGAGCGAAGCCGTGTGTGTATGAGGTGTACGGAGCGGAGCCACGTGTGTACGAGGTGTACGCATCGGAGCTGCATGTGCACGAGGTGTACGGAGCGGATCCATGTGTATACAAAGTGTATGGAGCGGAGCCGTGTGTGTACAGAGCAGGACTGCGTACGGAGCCGTGTGTGGACGGAGCGGTTACATGTGTGTACGAGGTGTACGGAGCGGAGCCGTGTGTGTACTTGGTGTATGGAGCAGAGCCTCGTGTGTACGAGGTGTACGGAGCGGAGCTACGTGTGTACGGTGTACAGAGTAGAGCCGAGTGTGTACGAGGTGTACGGAGCGGATCTACGTGTGTACGGTGTACGGAGCAGAGCCGTGTGTGTACAAGGTGTATGGAGCGGAGCCGTGGGTGTATGAGGTGTACGGAGCAGAGCCATGTGTGTACGAGGTGTACGGAGCAGTGCCGTGTGTGTATGAGGTGTACGGAGCAGAGGCGTGTGTGTACGAAGTGTATGGAGCGGAGCTGTGGGTGTATAAGGTGTACGGAGCGGAGCCGTGTGTGTACGAGGTGTACGGAGCGGAGCCGTGTGTATACAAAGTGTACAGAGCAGATCCGTGTGTGTACGGAGCAGGACCGGTTACGTGTGTGTACGAGGTGTACGGAGCGGAGCCGTGTGTGTATGAGGTGTACGGATTGGAGCTTCATGTGTACGAGGTGTACGGAGCGGAGCCGTGTGTATACAAAGTGTGCAGAGCAGAGCCGTGTGTGTACGGAGCAGGACCGGTTACGTGTGTGTACGAGGTGTACGGAGCGGAGCCGTGTGTGTACTTGGTGTACGGAGCAGAGCCTCGTGTGTACGAGGTGTACGGAGCAGAGCCGTGTGTGTACGAGGTGTTCGGAGCGGTTACACGTGTGTACGAGGTGTACAGAGCGGAGCCGCGTGTGTACGAGGTGTACGGAGCGGAGCCGAGTGTGTAAGAGGTGTACGGAGAGGAGCCGCGTGTGTTCGAGGTGTACGGAGCGGATCCGTGTGTGTACGAAGTGTACGGAGCAGATCCGCCTGTGCACGAGGTGTACGGAGAGGAGCCGTGTGTACAAGGTGTACGGAGCGGAACCGTTTGTGTACTGAGCGGAGCCGCGTGTGTACGAGGTGTACGGAGTGGAGCCGCGTGTGTACAAGGTGTACGGAGCAGAGCCGCATGTGTACAAGGTGTACGGAGCAGAGCCGCATGGGTACAAGGTGTACGGAGCAGAGCCGCGTGGGTACAAGGTGTACGGAGCAGAGCCACGTGTGTACAAGGTGTACGGAGCAGATCCGTGTGTGTACAAGGTGTACGGAGCAGAGCCATGTTTGTACGAGGTGTACGGAGGAGAGCCGTGTGTGTACGAGGTGTACGGAGGAGAGCCGCTTGTGTACAAGGTGTACGGAGCGGAGCCGTGTGTGTACAAGGTGTACAGAGCAGAGCCGTGTGTGTACGAGGTGTACGGAGCGGAGCCATATGTGTACAAGGTGCACAGAGTGGAGCCGTGTGTGTATGGAGCAGAGCCGCATGTGTACGAGGTGTACGGAGCGCAGCCGCGTGTGTACGAGGTGTACACAGCACAGCCGTGTGTGTACGAGGTGTACCGAGCGGAGCCGCGTGTGTACGAGATGTATCGAGCGGAGCCGTGTGTGTGTACGGTGTGAGTCGCATGTACATTACTCCCAACCGTCCCGGATCCAGCGGGACAGTCCTAATTTTGAGACTCTGTCCCGGCCGGTATCCTCCTTTTTCCGCATGGCCTCAGACCATTTTTACCGCCGCTTTAAACTACTAGCGCAATTTCTAGCTGTGTCAGTTTGGAGCAGATATTGCTCCTCGCTCCGACACTGACTGGCACAGGAGACACGGAGAGGTCTTTACCAGTGGCGTACTGGAGCTGCAGCGACGTGAGCAGTCAGCGGCGTGGGAGAGGAAGCTGTCGGCTGCTGCGAGGGAGCGCGGTGAGAGGTGTGTGTATGTGTGTAGTGATGGAGAAGGCAATGATGGGGGTTGGGGAGAAGGCAATGATGGTGGCGTGAGGGGAAGGATGGGGGTGGGGTAACTATGTGCCATTATACTGTACGCAGCATCATGTGTGGCCATTATACTGTATGGAGCATCATGTGTGGCCATTATACCGTACTAGATGGTGGCCCGATTCTAACGCATCGGGTATTCTAGAATATGCATCTCCACGTAGTATATTGCACAGCCCACATAGTATATTGCCCAGCCACATAGTATGTTGCCCAGCCACTTAGTATATTGCCCAGACACGTAGTATATTGCCCAGCCACGTAGTATATTGCCCAGCCACGTAGTATATTGCCCAGCGACGTAGTATATTGCCCAGTGACGTAGTATATTGCCCAGTGATCTAGTATATTGCCCAGCCACGTAGTATATTGCCCAGCCATGTAGTATATTGCAAAGCGACGGAGTATACAGCACAGAGCCACATAGTATATTGCCCAGTGACGTAGTATATTGCCCAGTGACGTAGTATATTGCCCAGTGATCTAGTATATTGCCCAGCCACGTAGTATATTGCCCAGCCATGTAGTATATTGCACAGCGACGTAGTATACAGCACAGAGCCACATAGTATATTGCCCAGCCACGTAGTATATTGCCCAGCCATGAAGTATATTGCCCAGCTACGTAGTATATTGCCCAGCCACGTATGTCACAGGTTAAAAAATAAAAAATAAACATACTCACCTTCCGATCCGAGGGCCCCTTGTAGTTCTAACATACTCACCATACTTGTAGTTCTGTCGCCTGTGCGCGGTACAGGCGGCAGCTTCCGGTCCCAGGGTGTGATGACGTCGCGGTCACATGACCATGACGTCATGGCAGGTCCTTCTCACGCAGGCGCGCAGGGCCTGTGATGATGTCGCGGTCACATGACGTCATGGCAGGTCCTTCTCCCATACGATCCTTGCCACCGGAACCTGCTGCTTGCCCGGAGCGGTTACCGGAGGGTCGCGAGGAGCGGGAAAGGCGGCGGAAGGTGAGTATATAATGATTTTTTATTTTTTTAAAATTATTTTTAACATTAGATCCTTTTACTATTGACGCTGCATAGGCAGCGTCAATAGTAAAAACTTGGTCACACAGGGTTAATAGCGGCGGTAACGGAGTGAGTTACCCACGGCATAACGCAGTCCGTTACCTCTGGCATTAACCCTATGTGAGCGGTGACTGCGGGGAATATGGAGCGGGCGCCGGGTACTGACTGCAGGGGAGTAGGGAGGGACTAATCGGACTGTGGCCGTCGCTAATTGGTCGCGGCAGCAATGACAGGCAGCTGGAGACCAATCAGCGAATGAATGTCTGTGACAGACAGAAGGACAGACAGAAGGACAGACAGAAAGACGGAAGTGACCCTTAGACAATTATATAGTAAATGGAGCATCATGTGTGGCCTTTATACTGTATGGAGCATCATGTGCGGCCATTATACAGTATGGAGCACTGTGTGGCCATTATACTGTATGGAGCATCATGCAGGGCCATTATACTGTATGGAGCATCATGTTGGGCCATTATACTGTACGCAGCATCATGTGTGGCCATTATACAGTATGGAGCACTGTGGCCATTATACAGTATGGAGCATCATGTGGGGCTATTATACAGTATGGAGCACTGTGTGGCCATTATACAGTGTTAAGCATCATGTGTGGCCTTTATACAGTATTGAGCATCATGTGTGGCCATTGTACAGTATGCAGCACTGTGTGGCCATTTTTTAGTATTGAGCATCATGTGTGGCCATTATACAGTATGGGGCCATTCTACTGTACGCAGCACCATGTGTGGCCATTATACAGCATTGAGCATCATGTGTGGCCATTATACAGTATTGAGCATCATGTGGGGCCATTATGCAGTATTGAGCATCATGTGGGGCCATTATACAGTATGGAGCATCATGTGTGGCCATTATACAATATTGAGCATCATGTGGGGTCATTATACAGTGTGGAGCATCATGTGTGGCCATTATACAGTATGGAGCACTGTGTGGCCATTATACAGTATGGAGCACTGTGTGGCCATTATACAGTATGGAGCACTGTGTTGCCATTATACAGTATGGAGCATTATGTGGGGCCGTTATACAGTATGGAGCACTGTGTGGCCATTATACAGTATTGAGCATCATGTGTGGTCATTATACAGTATTGAGCATCATGTGTGGCCATTATACAGTATGGAGCACTGTGTGGCCATTATACAGTATGGAGCACTGTGTGGCCATATTTTTTTCTGTTTATAATTATTGTTTCTGAAACAGTCTGAGCAGCAGTGCTAAATGGCTGTGGTTGGGACGTGGATATGGGTGTGACTAGTTGTGAAATGGGTGTGGTCAGAGGCGTGGCCTAAAACGTGCACCTCAAACTTTATACCTCCTTCCCTTCTTCAAAAGTTGGGAGGTATGGTACCGCATTTGCCAGATCACGGCAAGTGCCGCAAATCCCATAGGCAGTTTTTTCTATACATTTTTATATTTGCTGTATATTTTTTTATATATATATTTTTTATACATTTTCATGCATGGCCGCTTTCTGTGGCAAACATTATCTATTAAACATATATTTATAATATATACCGTTTTTAATATGGTCCAGAGCTAGTAGTATTGTTTAGGGGTCCTAACAGCTGACAGGAAGTATGTATATATTTTTTGACAACCCTGATACGATAGGGGTTTTTTATTATGTGGTGCGGTATTAGGCTGGCATCTCAGACCTATATGGAGCAAGGCAGGTGGGGCGGGACTTTTAGCCCTGAGGGGTAGGCACAGGTGTGTAGCGGAGGTATTTAACGGAGGAGTTCCTGGACAGATCTTGAACCCTGATGAAGAAGGGCGTTTACCCTTCGAAACGCGTCGGTTAGTCTTTTTGTCCTAGAAAGGCTCCGTAGGCCCGTGACGTCACACGCTGCTTGTCAGCGGCGGCCATTTTTTCTTTCAGTGTAACCAGGGGCGCCTCTGGCCCCGACGTCTCCTGGCTCTACACTGAGCAGCTACACCTCGCACTGGTCTAGGCGGCACCAGCCAACGTGCGCCCACCTGACCGCTACTACCCGCAGGTCATTCCATCCTCGCACCTGCCGAGCCCACCGGTGAGACACGCACACCATCTCCGGTACCCACCACGAGCAGATTGGCGGGATGTCAGCATAATATACTTTTCCCTGCGGACCACACTTCCATATGGTAAGAACTATTATTACTAAGTTTATTCCAGCACATAAGTGTGATTAATGTACTAGGTACGGGCACCACACATGTCCATGGTTATTTTAATGTAATGCATACACACCTGGATGTGCGGTACATGGTCTAAGGAGACCTCTATTGTTGTCATTGCCAGATTGCTATGAGCGCCACCCCGTAGTCTGCGCTCATAGCAAGTGATTTCTGCTACACACAGGCGATCTGATCATCGCCTGTATGTAGCAGAGCCGATCAGACAACTGCAGCTTCTAGTTTCCCATGGAGACTATTAAAGCATGAAGAAATTAAAAAAAGTTTTTAAAATTATTAAAATATATAACAAAAATCAAACATACACATATTTGGTATCGACGAGTTCAGAATCGCCCAATCTATCAATAAAAAAAAGAATTAACCCGATGACTAAACGGTGTAACGAGAAAAAAAAGTCAAAATATCAGAATTACTTTTTTTGGTTGCTGCTATGTCGCAATAAAATGCAATAACGGGAGATCAAAAGATCATATCTATACCAAAATGGTATAAAAAAATAAGCCCTCACTCAACTCCAGATCCCGAAAATGAGACGCTACAGGTCTCGGAAAATGGCACAATTTTTTTTTTACCAAGGTTTGGATTTTTTTTTCACTACTTAAATAAGAAAGAACCTAGACATGTTTGGTGTCTATGAACTCGTCATGACATGGAGAATAATAATGGCAAGTACACAGAATTCTCCCTGTGACACCATTAGAGCTTGTGACTCAGCAGCTTAAAACTCCTATCTGAAGTGTTTTAAGCCTGTGGGTTTAAGACCAGGAGACTCAGTGAAAACAAAAGTTGATTTTTTTGTAATTGCTTATAATTTTTACTACTTTTATTCAACCAAAAAATCTTGTTCCTCACCTCAGTATACACCTCAGGATACAGGGACCATAAATATACTTTGGTATACAGGGCAGGCTCCAGGTTTCTGAGGGCCCCGGGCGAAAGAGTCTCAGTGGGCCCCCCTCTTTAATACATACCACGATTCATGATGCACAGATACAGCAGAGAAATATAGCACAGCCAAGTAGCATACAGCCCACGTAGTATATAACACAGCCCACGTAATATATAACACAGCCCACGTAGTATATAACACAGTCCACGTAGTATATTGCCCAGCCACGTAGTATATAGCACAGCCCCCGTAGTATATAGCACAGACACGTAGTATATTGCCCAGCCACGTAATATATTGCACAGCCAAGTAATATATTGCACAGCCGTGTAGTATATAGCACAGCCACGTAGTATATAGCACAGCCACGTAGTATACAGTATAGCAAAGAGAAGTAGTATATAACACAGCCCATGCAGTATATAACACAGGCCATGTAGTATAGAGCACAGCGATGTAGTATATTGCCCAGCCACATAATATATACCACAGCCACGTAGTATATAGCACAGAGACGTAGTATATAGTACAGGCAACCCACGTAGTATATAACACAGGCAGCCCACGTAGTATATAACACAGGCAGCCCACGTAGTATATAATATAGCACAGCCAGCCATGTAGTATATAGTCTACAATTCCTGTCCCAGCATCATTCAGATGCCATACTGTAGAGGTCTGTCTGTGTAGTGTAGGACTCTGACTACAAGTCCCAGGCAGGCTGCATCCATTCCCCCCGCAATGCTTGTGACCAGGAACTTGAAAGGAAGACAGTCAGTCACACTGCTTCACTTTCACCGTCACGTCACTCAGTCACCAGTCAGTCACAAGTTGACTCACCCACCACCACGCCATCGCTTTCGCCCCCGACCGTTGTGGACACAGGATCTGCACATGCATGCACTGACGAATTCTGCTCGTCTTTCTGCTGCTCGCTGCACTGGAACTGGACAGTGGACTCGGGTCCCGGACCGTGACGATCTGTGTGTCAGCGCTGCACTGCTCTTCTTAGGATGACGAGCTCCTCACTCTCACCCAGAAGTAATGACCGCCGGCCCGGAAGTGACGACCACCGGCCCGAAAGTGATGACCGCCGGCACGGAAGTGACTCTTCTATCCCCATGGTGATTGGTGAGTATTCCTGCAGTGAGTCCCAGTCAGTGAGTCCCGCCTCCTGCTGCCGGGAATCATATATCCGCTCCAGCTCCGCCTCCGAGTCCTGGCTGGAGTCACACAGACACAGCACACTAGCACAGGGAGGTAGAGTCGGACTCGGGAATGATGTAGTCCAGCTTCGGGGACCCCCAGGAGCGCATGATGCACTGCGCATCAGTGTCGGCATAATAAGTGTCTTACCGTTATGGGCCCCCCAGTCTCGCCAGGGCCCCGACACTTGCCCGGGTGCTGACGCCGGCCCTGTTGGTACACACAATGGATCTCTATGAACTTGTATAAGCTGCTTCAGGATTCATTGCCTGCTATACAGGTCAATATAACCAAATTCTCCTAACTACATCATAGTGGGCTGTAGCTCAGTGATAAAGCAACATACTGGGAACAGAGATGCAAGTTTGTGTACTGGGGAGACCAGATCACACTGTGTGATCTCAAATGTTCACCCAATTTCAGGAAACACCGTGATTGGTCTCCTGCAATTTATGCAGAGAGCAGCCCTGCCCCCGAGGAGGAGCCACTGGGAGGGAGCAATGAAGCCATTGGAGAGGTGACTATAGAAGCTTGGATGAAAGCTGTGATGTGACGGGATGTGGGACTGCCTGCCAAATCCAGTGTTAGATGTCCAAATGAGGTAGTCGTGGGTGAGCTTCTGTTCCCACTCGCTTTGACATCCTACAGACAACTGTGGGTCCTGGCTGATGTTCATTAGCCAAGGTAGCTAGCTGGGCAAGACAGTCTCTGAACTCTAGAACATAGGGAATGATGGGCGTTCCGGTATCTGAGATATCACCCTCCAATTGTTCTTTCAGAAGACTGAGAGGCCCACGGATCTTCTGCTCCCACAAAATGACTTTGTAACTCCCCAATGTCATTTCCAAGGAGGATATCTGCAGGAAGTCCTCACATAACTCCAATCCAACACAGTTTTTCTGCAAAACCATAATCCAAAAGTACCAAAGCTCGCTGTATATATTTGCGGACACACTCCATCAGGACAATGGGAATTCCCGGGCCCTGGTGAATTGCCTCGGATCGAACCACACGGGGTCAGCGATAGTCAGGAATGCCCCCGTGTCTCTAAATCCTGACACTTTGTATCCATCAATTAAGACATCCTGCAGGTGGCAATGCCGTTGCTCTGTATTTCTATGGTGCTGTGGTCGGTGGTCCACTCTGGTGAGGGAGGTGGTAGCTCTTCCTCAGGCGAGATGGAGTGCACAAGATGTACTGGACAAGGTGGGGCTCCCTCCGAATCCTTGAGGGACAGCCAGATTGCAAATGTCCAGGTTGCCCACAACCATAACATCTCCTCTCTGTGATACCTGTCATGATCTCTGCAGGCAGAGATCATAGCAAGCCTATAGAGGGACAAGCTCTCGGAAGATGGAACTATACTGACCATGAACTAAGCCTGCCGCGCAACTAGAAATAGCCAGGTAGCATTTCCTATTTATCGCTAGATGCCCAGCTCTGGCCTAAGACCTAAATAGCTAGCAGAGGGAAATATAAGACCTGGCTCACCTCTAGAGAAATATTCCAAAGAAGACAGTAGCCCCCCACATATAATGACGGTGAGTTCAGATGAAACAACAAACGCAGCAGGAAAATAGTCTTAGCAAATTTGAGGTCCGCTTACTAGATAGCAGAAGACAGATAGTATACTTTCATGGTCAGCAGAAAAACACTAACAAAACACCATCCAGAGATTACCTTAAACTCTGGCATTAACTCATAACGCCAGAGTAGCAATCCCTGATCAACGAGAGCTTTCCAGACACAGTAACAAAACTTCAGCTGTGAACTGGAACAAATAGGCAAAACAAAACATGGACAAAAGTCCAACTTATCTAGTAGTTGTCTAGAAGCAGGAACAAGCACTGAGAGGCATCAGATAACATTGTTGACCGGCAAGAAACCACCAGAGAAATGAGCTTAAATAGCGACACCCACTACTGATGGAACCAGGTGAAACAGGAAAGAGGATGACAAGTCCAATTCCACAAGCGGCCACCGGGGGAGCCCAGAATCCAAATTCACAACAGTACCCCCCCCTCAAGGAGGGGGCACCGAACCCTCACCAGATCCACCAGGGCGACCAGGATGAGCCCTATGGAAGGCACGAACAAGATCAGAAGCATGAACATCAGATGCATTGACCCAAGAATTATCCTCCTGGCCGTAACCCTTCCAGTTGACCAGATACTGGAGTTTCCGTCTGGAAACACGAGAGTCCAAAATTTTCTCCACAACGTACTCCAACTCACCCTCAACCAACACCGGAGCAGGAGGCTCAACTGAAGGTACAACAGGTACCTCATACCTGCGCAATAACGACCGATGAAAAACGTTATGAATGGAAAAGGACGCAGGGAGGTCCAAACGGAAAGAAACAGGATTAAGAATCTCCAATATTCTATAAGGGCCGATGAACCGAGGTTTAAACTTAGGAGAAGAGACCCTCATAGGGACAAAACGAGAAGACAACCACACTAAATCTCCAACACAAAGCCGAGAACCAACACGACGATGACGGTTGGCAAAACGCTGAGTCTTCTCCTGGGACAACTTCAAATTGTCCATAACCTGCCCCCAGATGTGATGCAATCTCTCCACCACCGCATCCACTCCAGGACAATCCGAGGATTCCACCTGACCGGAGGAAAATCGAGGGTGAAACCCCGAATTACAAAAAAACGGGGACACCAAGGTGGAAGAACTGGCCCGATTATTGAGGGCGAACTCTGCCAATGGCAAAAAAGCAACCCAATCATCCTGGTCAGCAGAGACAAAACACCTCAGATATGTCTCAAGGGTCTGATTAGTCCGCTCGGTCTGGCCATTAGTCTGAGGGTGAAAAGCAGATGAAAAAGACAAATCTATGCCCATCCTAGCACAGAATGCCCGCCAAAATCTAGACACAAATTGGGTACCTCTGTCAGAAACAATATTCTCAGGAATACCGTGCAATCGGACAACATTCTGAAAAAACAGAGGAACCAACTCAGAAGAAGAGGGCAACTTGGGCAGAGGAACCAAATGGACCATTTTAGAGAAACGGTCACAGACCACCCAGATGACAGACATCTTCTGGGAAACAGGCAGATCTGAAATAAAATCCATCGAGATGTGTGTCCAAGGCCTCTTAGGAATAGGCAAGGGCAACAGCAGTCCACTAGCCCGAGAACTACAAGACTTGGCCCGAGCACAAACGTCACATGACTGCACAAAGACTCGCACATCTCGTGACAGGGAAGGCCACCAGAAGGATCTTGCCACCAAATCCCTGGTACCAAAAATTCCGGGATGACCTGCCAATGCAGAAGAATGTACCTCAGAGATGACTCTGCTGGTCCAATCATCCGGAACAAACAGTCTATCCGGCGGACAACGATCCGGTCTATCCGCCTGAAACTCTTGCAAGGACCGCCGCAGATCAGGAGAAACGGCCGACAAAATTACTCCCTCCCTAAGGATACCTGTGGGTTCAGAATTACCAGGAGAGTCCGGGTCAAAACTCCTAGAAAGGGCATCTGCCTTAACATTCTTAGAACCCGGTAGGTATGACACCACAAAATTAAAGCAAGAAAAAAATAAAGACCAGCGCGCCTGTCTAGGATTCAGGCGTCTGGCAGTCTCAAGATAAATCAAATTTTTGTGGTCAGTCAATACCACCACCTGATGCCTAGCCCCCTCGAGCCAATGGCGCCACTCCTCAAACGCCCACTTCATGGCCAAAAGCTCCCGATTCCCAACATCATAATTCCGCTCTGCGGGCGAAAATTTGCGAGAAAAGAAGGCACAAGGCCTAATGACGGAGCAGTCGGAACCTTTCTGCGACAACACTGCCCCAGCTCCGATCTCCGAAGCGTCAATCTCAACCTGAAAAGGCAGATTCACATCAGGCTGACGCAACACAGGGGCAGAGGCAAAACGGCGCTTAAGCTCCTGAAAGGCCTCTACAGCATGAGGGGACCAATTAGCAACATCAGCGCCTTGTCTGGTCAAATCAGTCAGTGGTTTAACGACATCCGAAAAACCAGCAATAAATCGGCGGTAAAAGTTGGCAAAGCCCAAAAATCTCTGAAGACCCTTAAGAGAGGAGGGCTGAGTCCAGTCACAAATAGCTTGCACCTTGACGGGATCCATCTCAATGGAAGAGGGAGAAAAAATATACCCCAAAAAGGAAATCTTCTGGACCCCAAAAACGCACTTAGACCCCTTCACACATAAAGAATTAGACCGCAGAACCTGAAAAACTCTCCTGACCTGCTGGACATGAGAGTCCCAGTCATCAGAAAAAATCAGAATATCATCCAGATATATTATCATAAATTTATCCAGAAAATCGCGGAAAATATCATGCATAAAAGACTGGAAAACTGAAGGGGCATTAGAAAGACCAAAAGGCATGACCAAATACTCAAAGTGGCCCTCGGGCGTATTAAATGCGGTCTTCCACTCATCCCCCTGCCTGATCCGCACCAAATTATACGCCCCACGAAGATCAATTTTAGAGAACCACTTAGCACCCTCTATACGAGCAAACAAATCAGTAAGCAATGGCAATGGGTATTGATACTTAACAGTGATCTTATTCAGAAGCCGATAATCAATACATGGTCTCAAAGAGCCGTCTTTTTTTGAGACAAAGAAAAACCCAGCTCCCAAGGGAGAAGAAGATGGACGAATATGTCCCTTTTCCAAAGACTCCTTTATATATTCCCGCATAGCAGCATGTTCCGGCACAGACAAATTAAACAAACGACCCTTTGGATATTTACAACCCGGTATCAAATCTATGGCACAATCGCACTCACGGTGCGGAGGTAAGGACCCAAGCTTGGGTTCGTCAAAGACGTCTTGATAATCAGAGAGGAACTCAGGGACTTCAGAGGGAATGGACGACGAAATAGAAACCAAAGGTACGTCCCCATGAATACCCTTACATCCCCAGCTCAACACAGACATTGCTCTCCAGTCCAAGACTGGGTTGTGAGACTGCAACCATGGCAATCCCAGTACCAAATCGTCATGTAAATTATACAGCACCAGGAAACGAATAATCTCCTGGTGATCCGGACTGATACGCATGGTTACTTGTGTCCAGTATTGTGGTTTATTATTAGCCAATGGGGTGGAGTCAATCCCCTTCAGAGGAATAAGAGTCTCCAAAGGCTCTAAATCAAAACCACAACGATTGGCAAAGGACCAATCCATAAGACTCAGAGCGGCGCCAGAGTCAACATAGGCGTCCGTGGCAATGGATGACAAAGAGCAAATCAGGGTTACAGACAAAATAAACTTAGACTGAATGGTGCCAATGGAAACAGACTTATCAAGCTTCTTTGTACGCCTAGAGCATGCTGATATAACATGAGTAGAATCCCCACAATAGAAACACAATCCATTCTTCCGTCTAAAATTCTGTCGCTCGCTCCTGGACAGAATTCTATCACACTGCATACTTTCTGGCGTCTTTTCCATAGACACCGCCAGATGGTGCACCGGTTTGCGCTCCCGCAGACGCCTATCAATCTGAATAGCCATTGTCATGGACTCATTCAGACCTGCAGGCAAAGGGAACCCCACCATAACATCCTTAACGGCATCAGAGAGACCTTCTCTGAAAGTTGCCGCCAAGGCGCACTCATTCCACTGAGTAAGCACAGACCATTTACGGAATTTTTGGCAGAAAACTTCAGCTTCGTCTTGCCCCTGAGATAGTGCCATCAAAGTTTTTTCTGCCTGAAGTTCCAAATGAGGTTCCTCATAAAGCAAGCCCAAGGCCAGAAAAAACGCATCCACATCGCGTAACGCAGGATCCCCTGCTGGCAATGAGAAGGCCCAATCTTGAGGGTCACCCCTGAGCAAGGAAATCACAATCCTAACCTGCTGAGCAGGGTCTCCAGCTGAACGAGACTTCAGGGACAAATAAAGCTTACAATTATTTCGGAAATTCTGGAAGCTAGCTCTATTCCCTGTGAAGAACTCCGGCAAAGGAATTCTCGGTTCAGATACCGGAGCATGTACCACAAAATCTTGTAAATTTTGTACTTTCGTGATGAGATTATTCAAACCCGCAGTTACACTCTGGAGATCCATTATTGTCAGGTGCACACAGAGCATACAGAGATTAGGAGGAGAGAGAGAAAAAAGACTGCAGCAAGGCAGACTGGAGGAAAAAAAAAAAAAAAAAAAAAAAAAAAAATTCCAGCAGACTTCTTATAACTCTCCTTTCTCAACCTGGGTCTTTAACACTTTATTGTCCGGTCAAACTGTCATGATCTCTGCAGGCAGAGATCATAGCAAGCCTATAGAGGGACAAGCTCTCGGAAGATGGAACTATACTGACCATGAACTAAGCCTGCCGCGCAACTAGAAATAGCCAGGTAGCATTTCCTATTTATCGCTAGATGCCCAGCTCTGGCCTAAGACCTAAATAGCTAGCAGAGGGAAATATAAGACCTGGCTCACCTCTAGAGAAATATTCCAAAGAAGACAGTAGCCCCCCACATATAATGACGGTGAGTTCAGATGAAACAACAAACGCAGCAGGAAAATAGTCTTAGCAAATTTGAGGTCCGCTTACTAGATAGCAGAAGACAGATAGTATACTTTCATGGTCAGCAGAAAAACACTAACAAAACACCATCCAGAGATTACCTTAAACTCTGGCATTAACTCATAACGCCAGAGTAGCAATCCCTGATCAACGAGAGCTTTCCAGACACAGTAACAAAACTTCAGCTGTGAACTGGAACAAATAGGCAAAACAAAACATGGACAAAAGTCCAACTTATCTAGTAGTTGTCTAGAAGCAGGAACAAGCACTGAGAGGCATCAGATAACATTGTTGACCGGCAAGAAACCACCAGAGAAATGAGCTTAAATAGCGACACCCACTACTGATGGAACCAGGTGAAACAGGAAAGAGGATGACAAGTCCAATTCCACAAGCGGCCACCGGGGGAGCCCAGAATCCAAATTCACAACAGATACCCCCAGGTCGTGGTCGGAACTGTTGGGGCCCAGGATTGTGAGGCGTGATTGTCATCGGCTTGCGACTTGGTGGAAGAGCAGATATAATCAGAGGGGGACGGGGTGCGGGAGAAAGCCATGGTTCATTGTCCAGAAGCCTCCTCCATTGTGGTCAGATAGTAAGGGCTTCATCAGCCAGGGCTGCATCTCTATTCACGGTGCACTGCGTGCGCTCCTGGACCCATTCCCATACCTCTGCCGGGCACTTGGCAAGAAATTGTTCTATAAGGAACGCCTGTATAACATCTTCCACAGTAAAGGCATTTTCTGGTTCCAGCCATCTCCAACATGCCTGGGACATCTTATGTGCATACATCCTAAACGATCCCCCCGTAGTGCATGGGAGGTCTCGGAACTTGGCCCTATATGAGTCTGGGGTGATAGCATGGTAATCCAGGATAGTCTGCTTTACAATGTTATAATCCCGATTCCGCTGTGAGTCAATGGTTCGGTAAGCCTCCGCCAGGCTACCGTTCAGGAGTCCCACTAACAAATGCATCCAGCCAGATTGGGGCACCTCCATCACAGCACACTGCTGCTCAAAGTCCTTGAAGAACCCCTCCACGTCTCCAGAAGCCTCATCAAATGGCTTAAACTCTGTCCGGGTGATCCGTACAGGCTCCCGGATCATTGGGTTTACATTCCATATTGCGTTACTCCCTCTTTCAAGCTCCATTGCTTCTTGTCTCCACTGTGCTCGGCAGGCAGCCTCCTCCTTGTACTCCTAAGAGACGCCTGGGCCCAGAACCGCCATCTCTTCTTCGTACCACACCACCCACTGGCTTTTTCGGGTGGGGGTCCTCTTCCCCAGTGCTTGTCCTTCAGACTTATGGGAGGAGGTGGCCGGGCTTGCACACACCAGTAGGTCAATTAAGGCCTCTTTAGTCAGTCCCTGATAGTTCAGGCCCAGGACTCTGGCTATCTCCTGTAAACTGGATACAGTCCAATTTCTGTACTCACTCTGTGGGTGGTTCTCCATTAGGTTATGCTCTGCTTATCCCTCTGCTTGCCACCAGTTGTCACGGGGTCCTTCTCCAGTATTACACAATCAACAGAGCTAGAGTATAGTAAACAATTCCAAGACCTTTATTTAGGAAAAAATACGAAGGGTCCACATATAATCCACCACACAAAGGATAAAATAGTCCAGAACACGAATGCAGTTCAGTAACAGGATAAAAGTCCAAAAATCCAGCAGACAGAGGATAGCATAGTCCATATACTCTTCTTCCTCTCTGACCTGCTTTTCACATCATGGTTCCACACAGTCCCTCTCCTCATTCACAGGTTAGGGGGGGTGGGTCACAGGGGCTCATTGTTTCAACAAGCTAGTTCAATATGTCATTAGCATATTAGCAAACAGCATTATTCACTGACCCTGTGGAGAGATAACAGTGCAGGACTGTGGAGCTGATATCAGATGGCAAATAACAACAATTCATCAATTGGCAAATAACTCATCCTACAAGAGAACACCATGATAATCAGTAAAATATAAATATACACAAAATGTTACCCGCATAACATATCACACCATCATATGCAGCAATTTTAAAGGGTCACCAAAATCACTTATGAGTGCTCAGAAAAATCATTTTTTTGTGGTACGGTAGAGTAGAATTTTTTTTGAGTGTCTTACACAATTTCTTGACACCATTTTGCTGAATCCAAAAAAAAAATAGATACAAGCCACATATTTTACAGTGTGGTATATCTGTGACACACCTCATACATCCGTGTGCTAAAAATGTGGGCATTTTAGGCCGGTATTCCATTTTTTTGCTGTCTGTTACTCTAGTTATATACAGCACTATTTTTCATTTAAAAAAAAATACAGGCCACATATTTGGCAGTGTGATATTTCCGTGACAGGCCTCATATATCTGAGTGCTCCAAGTCTGGGCATTTTAGGCCGGTATTCCATTGTTTTTGCTGTCTGTTACTCTAGTTATATACAGCACTATTTTGCAGACCCCCCAAAAAATACAGGTCACATATTTGGCAGTGTGTTATTTTCATGACAGGCCTCATATATCTGCGTGCTACAAGTTTGGGCATTTTAGGCCATTAGTCCAGTTTTTCTCCTGTCTGTTACTCTACTTATATACAGCACTATTTGCATTGAAAAAAATAAAAAATACAGGCCACATATTTGGCAGTGTGGTATTTCCATGACAGGTCTCATATATCTGCGTGCTCCAAGTTTGGGCATTTTAGGCCGTTAGTCCAGTTTTTTTTCCTGTCTGTTACTCCACTTATATACAGCACTATTTTGCATTGAAAAAAATAAAGGCCACATATTTGGCAGTGTGTTATTTTCATGGCAGGCCTCATATATCTACGTGCCCCAAGTTTGGGCCTTTTAGGCCGTTAGTCCAGGTTTTTTCCTGTCTGTTACTCTACTTATATACAGCACTGTTTTGCATTGTAAAAAATACAGGCCACATATTTGGCAGTGTGGTATTTCCGTGACAGGCCTCAAATATCTGCATGCTCCAAGTTTGGGCATTTTAGGCCGTTATTCCACTTTTTTTTCCTGTCTGTTACCCTACTTATATACAACACTATTTTGCATTGAAAAAAATAAAAAATACAGGCCTCATATTTCACAGTGTGGCATTTCCATGGCAGGCCTCATCTATCTGTGCTAAAAATTTGGCCATTTTAGGCCTACGTATTCTAGTGTTTTGTCTGTTTCCCTACTTATTGACACCAATTTGATAGCCACAAAATCATTTTTAACTCCAGATAGTTTAAAGTGTGGTTTTCCTGCACATGTATCACATACAAGTTTGCTCCCAATTCAGCCATTTGTAGTGAACGTGTAAAATATTCTAGTCCATTTCCAACTGGCAAGGCACGTGGCAAGAGACAGGGAAGTGCACATGATGGTGATGGTGCATGCCGAGGCCGTGGGCAAGCTGAAATTGGGCCACAAAAAACACCCACATCTTCTCGCTGGACCTTAGTGTCCAAAGTCCTAGGGGACCACAGCAAGACAGCACTATTGAAGCCAGAGCAGTGCGAAAAGGTTGTTGGTTGGATAGCGGATAATACTTCCAGTTACTTGGCCACCAGCACCCTGTCTTCCACACGGTCAAGTCTGAGTAGCCATGAATCTGGACCGCATATAACTCATCATGATCCTCCTTCCTCCCACCATGCTGTTTGCCCTGAGACAACTGATCCCACACTCGGACACTCCGAAGAGCTGTTCCCTTTTCCATTTATAGATTCTGGCCTCTCGCCCAGTCCACTTCAAGCAGGGCAAGATGAGATTCTATGTAGTGATGGCCAAATATTTGAGCAGCCACGGTCATAAGAGGTGGACGATGATGAGACATTTGCCAGAAAGTCAGGAGGAGGACCAGGATGCGAAAGTGGAAGGTGAGGTGGTGGATGATATAATAACTGACCCAACCTGGCAGAAGGACATGCAGAGCAAGGACAGCAGCACACAGGGGGAGGGAGGCGTAGCACCCCTTCAGGCAGGAAGAAGCAGTGTGGTGGCTGCAGACAGAAGGCGGGCAACCCTTTCCCCGTAACACCAACATGACAGAAGTTGCCAGTTCAATGGTTAGGTCTTCCCTAGTCTGTTTATTTTTTAAAGACTCTGCTGATAACCCCAAACAGGCCATTTGCAACACCTGTCATGCCAGCATAATCAGGGTAGCAAAACTACCAGCCTTACCACCAGCATGATCAGGCACATAGCAGCAAAGCACCCGACCTTGTGGGCCCAACCCCAGGCTCCAGGAACAGTGTCTGCTGGTGACACCACTGCTTCTTCCACTGCTGTGCGTGCAAGCCAATCCCCTGTCCACGGTGAATGCGAATATGCCTCCTGCCCTGCACCTGCCATTGCCCACTCAAATAGCACCATCATCAAGCACGTACATATCCTTGTCCCAGCGCAGCCTTCAGTTGTCCATACCCCAGTCATTGGAACGCCAGCGGAAATACACAGCAAATGCCCCACAGGCCACAGTACTAAATTCACACATTTCTTGTCTGCTTGCGCTGGAAATGTTGCCTTTCAGGCTCGTGGAGATGGAATCTTTCCGCAACCTGATGGCGGTGGCCGTCCCAAGGAACTCGGTCCCCAGCCGCCACTATTTCTCCCGCTGTGCCATCTTGACATTACACAAGCACGTGTCCCACATTACCCGTTCCCTCAACAATGCAGTTACAGGGAAAGTACACCTAACCACGGACACGTGGACAAGTGCTTGTGGCCAGGGATGGTACATCTCGCTGATGGCACACTGGGTAAACATAGTGGAAGCCAGGACCCAGTCACACCTTGGGATGGAACACATCCTCCCAACACCAAGGATTGCGGGCCCTACGTCAATCAGGGTTGCCACCACAGTCTACAGCTCCTGAACCTCCTCCTCCTCCTCTTCAGCCTCCATCTCTGAAATTCGCACATCAGTAACAAGCTGGAAGCACTGCAGCACTGCCAAATCGAAGTGGCAACAGGCTGTGATGAAGCTAATCTGCTTAGGCGACAAACCGCACAATGCTGAAGAGTTGTGGACAGCTCTGAAAGAGCAGGAAGATCTGTGGCTGACACCGCTGAACCTCCAGCCAGGCATGGTTGTGTGTGACAATGGCAGGAACCTGGTGGTGGCTCTGAGTCGAGGCGAACGGACACACGTACCATGCCTGGCCCATGTGCCTAACCTTGTTGTTCAACGGTTTCTAAAAAGCTACTCTGAGCTGCTATATCTGCTTGTGAAAGTTCCCCACCTGAGTGCCCATTTTAGAAAGTCAGCTACAGCTTCAGCCGCCCTTGCCATGCTTCAGCTATGATTTCAGCTTCCGGCTCACCGACTGGTGTGTGATGTCCCTATGCATTGGAACTCTACACTGCAGATGTTGGAAAGGATTTGTGAGCAGAAGAGGGCAGTTGTTGAATACCAACATCAACAAGGCCATCGTTATTTAGGTCAGACTCCACACATAAGACCTCAGGAGTGGACATGGATGTCAGACATATGTAACATCCTCCAAAACTTTAAGGACTGCACCAAGATGGTGAGTGGCAATCATGCCATAATTAGCTTCACCATACCACTTCTCTAAATTCTGAAAAGCTCTCTGCTCAAAATAAAAGAGGAGGCATTGGCAGTGGAGCAGGTGGACATGGAGCAAGGAACCATACAGGGTGATTACACACAGCCCAGCCTCATGTCATCCCAATGTGGATTGTTTGACAATGAGGAAGAGGAGGAGGAGGAAGAACAGGAGCTATTTTAATGTGCTGTAGATGGTACTACAAGCACAACTGTCATACCGTCTGTTCAGCGTGGATGGCCTGAGGACAGGGAGGAGGAGGAGCAGGAGGACACCTTGGTTAGTTGTCCTGTTGGCGAGGACACGGAAGTCTTGTCTGTTACCAGTCTGGCACGCATGGCTGACTTTATGTTGCGCTGCCTTTCCCATGACCCTTGTATTGTAAAAATTTTGGGTGACAGTCATTACTGGCTAGTGACACTTTTAGACCCACGCTACAAGGAGAATTTTCAATCTCTTCTTCCAGAAGCAGACAGGTGTACTAAAATGCTACATTACCAGAGGGCCATTGTTGCAGAATTAGTAAAAAAATTCCCATCTCAAAATGCTGGTGGCAGACATAACAGTTCTTTGGACAACCAAGTAGTACAGGCGAGAGAGACACAACTCCAATCCAGCAGAGGCAGGGGAACACTGGCAAAGTTCTGGGACAGTTTTCTCAGACCCTCCCATCGCCCTGGCCCTGAGGCATGGGGTAATGTCACAAGGAATGGAATGTTTTCTAAGATGCTGAGGGAGTACCTTGCTGACCGTACCAACGTCCTCCGTGATTCCTCTGTGCCTTTCAATTTTTGGGTATCCAAGCTGGACACGTGGCATGAACTGTCCCTCTACGCCTTGGAGGTCCTGGCTTGCCCTGCTGTTAGCATTTTGTCAGAGTGGGTTTTTAGTGCCCCTGGTGGAATTATCACAGATAAGCGCATTCGCCTATAAACGGAAAATTGCGGACAGGCTGACCCTTATAAAAATGAACAAGGGCTGGATTGGGCCAGACTTCTCTACACCACCAAATGACAGCGAAACATAACCTCCAATACAGTATCTTTTTGGAAGGTGTATTCCCATCATCCGCCGCCCTAGATCACCAGGGTTAATGTGTTCCGTGCTGCCACAGCCACTCAATTTTTTGGCAAGGGTGTCTATGATCCCCATAAAAAAAAATTTTTAAATGTACCCCCCATGAGGAAATGTTTATCAGCCCATGCACTCAATGTATGGGCATTACAAGTCTAGGAGACCTGCTCCTTTACATTGAGCCTATTTTTGAATGAGACCTTCCTCCATGTCTCATCATCCACCGCCACTATATCACCAGGGTTAACGTGTTCTGTGCTGCTACAGCCACTTTAGTTTTTTGCAAGGGTGTTTATGATGCCCATAATAAAAATATTTACACAGTATGCTGTGATGAGCAAGCACTAAAATGCTCGGGTGCTCGTTGCTCGGGTCAAGCAGATTGGTATACTCGGGTACTCGACCAGAGCAAAAAGCCAAATGTAAGTCTATGGGGAAACCCGAGTATTTTTACCGCGATCCCCCACGGGGGTCCTTTTAAGGTCTAAAAATATCCGAAAATGATGGAAACACTGCTCAAATGAAACAGGAACATCATGGGGATCGCCCCTGGAAGCATTCCTGACTCCTAGTTCACAGCTGTAAACTATTTTTTCCTAGATTCATGCCATTTTTCCCAGTGCCACAAAAAACGCACTAAAACGAAACCAAAATGGATTTTGCTGGGAAATATGTTAAGGTACATCCTTTGCAGGTTAATGACTTGCCTGTAAGGCCAAATAATGGACCCCAGACAGAAAATTTCCTCCCCTAGTTCGGCTTAGTTCAGACGCTGCATTTTTGAAGCGTTTTTCAACTTCAACATTGCTTTCAACCACTACAAATGCATTCACTGGGAAATGTCATTGTAACATTTAACAACCCTAGCTGGCCATGTGGTGTGTGACACATAAGCAGACCCATCTTGTTTCATTTATAAAGGAGGGACTCTTAAAGTCACAGAGCCTATTTTTACTAGTGCATCAGGCGGCATTAATCTTCTTAAAGGGCCATTATTAAACTGTGGGTCTCCTAAACTGTTGGAGCCTACGCAGTGAGTGGATGGGCTGCCAAGAATTACGACCCACCACAATACCCCTTTCATAAGATGACAAGGAGGGCCTCCTGAAAAAATGTTGCATTGAATGCAAGGCCTGCCCTGCTACCAATTCATATGCACCCCAACAAGCCTTGGAACCCACATACTGGATGGGCCCATGAAAATCCACTTCACAATATGCATTTTATACTCCCTTACTCCTTTGTTTACACAGTGACAGCAATGTCTGCCCTGCTGCATAATCATATGCACCCCATTACGCCTTGGAACCCACATACTGGATGGGCCCATGAAAATCCACTTCACAATATGTATTTTGTTCATC
The DNA here is from genome assembly GCF_051348905.1 of Ranitomeya variabilis. Taxonomy (NCBI): domain Eukaryota; kingdom Metazoa; phylum Chordata; class Amphibia; order Anura; family Dendrobatidae; genus Ranitomeya; species Ranitomeya variabilis. Next base: position 673,513,256 of record NC_135235.1, on the reverse strand, counting down.
CATAAGTCGCCAATGATAGACATGAAAGGTCTAAGTTAATCTACCCATGTGATTATTAAAGGGCCTTCAGTGCAAAATTTCCAACATATCAAAGTAAATGGCATTTCCACACCAAAAAAATAATCACACCTCAATGCAAAGTGTTCGTTTTCTGCACAGAAACACTTGAGGATCATTATTTTTTTTTCGAATTTTATTGTATCAGATAAAGAAAATAATGTTGCTTCCCTGAAATCGTCTTCTGATGGGAAAGAAGAGCATTCATTGAACTGTTAAACTGTAGGCAAAGATCGTACATTGCAAGATGGTGGCCGTTAGACAAGGCATGGTTCCAAAAGTTTTTTTTGAAATGTCAGAAAAGTGCGTTCTTCCCCTACCAAGTCCATTTCTCAATGTTCAAATAACAAATTACATATAAAATCACACCGAGTTAAGGAGAACTGACTGCAAAGAAGAAAAAGGAAAGAATCTGTATCTCTTCCACCAAAACTTGCTAACAATTCAGAGTTGTGGCTGATAAAATTATCACCAATTAGTCCAAAAGCGAGTGAAACAGAATACTTTAAATCCTTGCAAGACTTTAAAGTTTACTAATGTGACACAAAATGATGTCTGTTTTAAGTTAAGATTTTGGTAATACCCAACAATGCAGTCTGAATTACGTGATTGGAGACAGGAGACTGTTATTTAAAAAAAAAAAAATAAATAAATAAATTGTGTACCATGAAACCTCAAGCTGTCAAACCCTTTTAAAATGGTAATGAACTCTTGACAATATGTTGAGAGCAGGATGCACTACATTGAAGGACGATCAACTTGTTGTATCCTTAAATGGTATGATGATTCCCTCTTTGCAGAATTATTTACAGGAGAATTTGGCAATTTTATTAGCTAAGTTTTTAACACTAAGGTTCAGATATGGCTTTAAAGAAGGCTAATACTTGCAATACAACGCAATTTTATTGCAAAGTACAAAATTAAAGGAATAGTATGATTGAATAGTATGAGTGCGTACACTTTTGTATATGTTAAAATACAAAGGTTAAGTACATATAAGGATTAAATACATATAATGATTAAGTATCTAAAGATTAACTACATACAGTATACTTACATCATCACCAAGAGGCTTTTAAACATCATCCGTCTGCAATATCAGAGAAGCAACACCAAGACAGAGAACCACTGGGAGATTCAGTACACTGCATGGGCATCCCCAATTATGCAGGTATGAGCACACTGTACATGTATAGGTACCCCAGTTTTTGCATCTGTCTTAGTCATGTTTCTCTGGTCTTATATAGTGATTTACACTATGTAGTATCTCTAATTTCACCCAGCCCTTAAAGTGGCTAGCTTTCAAGGTCGGATGAAACTGAGATATCATTGAGTCATCAGATGAGGGGCCATAAACCCCTAGAATATAAAAGCCACAAGGATTTAGATAAAACCACCACAGGTAGAGTTTCAGTAAAAGCAAAAGAGGGGAGAAGCCAGCACTGCTTATGGTCAGAACGCAATACATAAAGTGCACATGCACATACTAATTTCTAACTGTATTAGTAGTGTAGCGTCGGGACCATTCGTCAAACTCAATTTGACAGGTGGACACGCCCCTATCAAGCTGTATCAAAGTGTGTAACCCCTCCCCCCTGCCAGCTGGCCTCCTTGTCTTCTAACAGCAGCTGTGTGGCAGCTCCCCCTCCCTTTTTATATAATTTAATTTGTTAATAGAGTGAATGTTATCTCCGTAATTGTTTTATATTAGAGTTTTATATTTATATGGGTATTTATAATGCGCGCATTATGTATGCGGGCATGTTACAACATGAATATTATCCCCGGGGCATGTTACAACATGCCCCTGGGCATGTTACAACATGAGTGTTACCCCCGTAATTGATTTATATTAGAGTTTTATATTTATAGGTGATTTATAATGGGCGCATTATGTGTGCGACCATGTTACAACAATCGCAGGTATGAATCGTGGTGTTTTATACGTTTATAAAAAAGCAAAATACAGGGTATTGTAAAAGTAAAAGATATTTATTGTAAATAAACACATCTCAGTATAAAAGCACTCGCGTTAAATAGCACGTTTGGTTATACAGCAACAAACTCTTACCGAATAATGTGATTATTTATCCACTATAAGTTGTGATTCATTATCACTGAACACATTCTAACTGCAGAAACTCTGGCTGTCTAGTTAATGGCCAGGGCATTTAAGTAAGGAATACTGTCTCCTACTTAATTACCCTAACAGCTGCGATCACGGTGCTTGGAAAATGACTGCGTATGATTCAAACCATTGTTTGTGGGACTCCCCACAGCTGTTTCTCCGGTACCCCAAATAACGGCGCAAGCAGAGTTTGGCTAAAAATAGTTTACTGTGTGAAGTAAGGTGTGCTAGAATTCTCACTAGCCGAGAAAACACAGAATTTACTAGCAGCTGTCACACAAAGCATCTGTAACCTTGAACGTCCTCTAAGAATTTAAACAACTAGTTAGATCAGCGAAGACAAGTGCAGGGGGTAGATATACAATACAATGCAATAGACTTTATTAAAGTATGTATCAGACAGGCGCGATATTTACTAAGCCAGCTGAAATGAATTTGGCTCTGTAATCAGAGCAGTGTATTTTATACACAGTGTTCACATATAGTGAATAGTGCTTCTATATGTATTTGTGCTGAGAGTGCATTCTGCAACCAGAGCAATACTGCTAGCTATCAGTATGAAACTTTCAGACAAGTACAGGATATTCTGGACATATTATGTATAATTATTAGTTAATTGTTCACTAAAACGATCATTTCTGACAGAACAATGTCAAATTTTGACAAAGACAATTCAATAATATAAAAATTCTTACAGAATATAAAAAAGCAAAAACATTAAATATGTATGTACACATGCATGATTTAGCTTAAAAGACATATTATGTATAATTATTAGTTAATTTTTCACTAAAATGACACAAAATTGTGTTTTATAATACACCATGCTGTTTATTCATTATATGCTGTATTAAATAGAGTCTAACTATCACATTACATGTCTTGCTGTACCAGTAAGTGTTCACATATAGTGAATAGTGCTTCTATATGTATTTGTGCTGAGAGTGCATTCTGCAACCAGAGCAATACTGCTAGCTATCAGTATGAAACTTTCAGACAAGTACAGTATATTCTGGACATATTATGTATAATTATTAGTTAATTGTTCACTAAAACGATCATTTCTGACAGAACAATGTCAAATTTTGACAAAGACAATTCAATAATATAAAAATTCTTACAGAATATAAAAAAGCAAAAACATTAAATATGTATGTACACATGCATGATTTAGCTTAAAAGACATATTATGTATAATTATTAGTTAATTTTTCACTAAAATGACACAAAATTGTGTTTTATAATACACCATGCTGTTTATTCATTATATGCTGTATTAAATAGAGTCTAACTATCACATTACATGTCTTGCTGTACCAGTAAGTGTTCACATATAGTGAATAGTGCTTCTATATGTATTTGTGCTGAGAGTGCATTCTGCAACCAGAGCAATACTGCTAGCCATCAGTATGAAACTTTCAGACAAGTACAGTATATTCTGGACATATTATGTATAATTATTAGTTAATTGTTCACTAAAACGATCATTTCTGACAGAACAATGTCAAATTTTGACAAAGACAATTCAATAATATAAAAATTCTTACAGAATATAAAAAGCAAAAACATTAAATATGTATGTACACATGCATGATTTAGCTTAAAAGACATATTATGTATAATTATTAGTTAATTCTTCACTAAAATGACACAAAATTGTGTTTTATAATACACCATGCTGTTTATTCATTATATGTTGTATTAAATAGAGTCTAACTATCACATTACATGTCTTGCTGTACCAGTATGTATCAGACTGCAATGGCACATCACACTGCTTGCTGTAGTGAATAGAGCTTCTATATGTATTTGTGCTGAGAGTGCATTCTGCAACCAGAGCGATACTGCTAGCTATCACTGTGAAACTTTCAGACAAGCACAGTATATTCTGGACATATTATGTATAATTATTAGTTAATTTTTTCACTAAAATGATAATTTCTGCCCGAACAGCGGGTTAAACTTGAAAATTTTGACAAAAACTATCCTATATTATGGCTCGTATTTTTATTACACTCATCCCCAAATGAGCCATTGCTAATTTGATGACACAATTTTTAGCATTTCAACACTATACATTAACTAAATGCTAGAGCTTATGTTACAGTATTTTATCTGTTTATTTTATAGCATTTTATCTGTTTATTTTATAGCATATTAGATTTTCACATTATTTGTAGCTGTTTGTGCGGCTGCCTCTGTAAGCCGCATTTTTCCGCCGACAGGCCATAAAGATGTGACCGTAGCCGCAGCTCGCTGAGCGTTACCACTGCACTCACCTCTCTTTGCTGTTTCTGAATGTACACTATTCTTACCCATAGACAGTTTTCCTTTAAAAATACGAATATTATTGAATATAATGTATTACCTATGTTACAGTATTTTATTTTCCCGGTGTTACATTTGTTTTGCTGTCTGTTTTACCACTTCAATCCTATACATTAACTAAATGCTAGAGTTTCTGTAACAGAAACTAGGGACCAGTGTTTTGACAGGGTATAAAGCGGTTGTTTTATACATGACAGGTATATGAATATAAAAAGTAAAAATCATCACATGTACAATTAACATACACCATTACACTTCTTATAAAATAGAGTATATTATGTATATTCTGTGTTTCTGCCCGATTATTTGATTATTTGATTTATACCTCACTGTATGGGATTATTATGTATAGATATGAATATTACTGAATAGCCTCATATCTCCCCGGCCGTAATAGGCTCTAATGCTATAACATCCCACCTCTGCTTGCTGTCTCAGATCTCAACCACAGTAATAGAGTCTGGTGGTATAACCGGTCACCTCAGTTTCTGTAGGGGGAGCGGGGTGTGTTTCTACAGTATTATTCTGTTGTGAGCTTGAAGTCTGGGCACTATAACTGCTAACAGCTGCTAAGATTTTCTGTGGTGCAGATACAAGCACTCAACTTGCTAGAAGCTGTTAAAATGTATCTGTACTGACCACTAACTAGATGTCAGGTTGTGTGATATAGTTTAATTTGTTAATACAGTGAATATTATCCCAGTAATTGTTTTATATTAGATGTTTATATGATATATTAAGATTAGTCTTGCTTGACAAGCCAGTGTTCTGACATTTTCATAAACCTATAGCCCCAATAATATTTATTTGGACTGCAGATAATTAATTAAAAGCGCATAAAGCGTGTTAAATAGACAGTACACCAAAATCACAGCGAATCAAAATGTATTAAATTGATTACTGATACGCTTCCAACAAATTGATAATAATATCAAAAGTGTACCAACAATATTTATTCTCTTTTATTGACATCGGATATCGTAGCGCCTGTGCCGTCTATTTGCACACAATCATTTTGAAACCGTGTTTTGCTGACCTTAAACATTTTGTATAACAGATGTGTTTCTCCGGATTTTTCTAGCGCAGCTCGCTGGGCGTTACCACTGCACTCACCTCTCTTTGCTGTTTCTGAATGTACACTATTCTTACCCATAGACAGCTTTCCTTTAAAAAATACGAATATTATTGAATATAATGTTTTACATATGTCACAGTATTTTATTTTCCTGGTGTTACTTTAATAATAATAATGATAATAATAATAATAATAATCATACACCGCAAAATTGTGTCAATATTGAACGACTATGAAATTTTCCATAAAAATCTTCTTGGTTAGCCCAAGACACGTAAGAAACAAATGCAGGACTTTTACAACCGCCACAGACACGTATATTATTCCATCATTCTTTAATTCAACATTATTTTATCACACATTAATTTCACAGATGTCTGTGCCATCTATTTGCACACAACCATTTTGAAGCCGTGTTTTGCAGACCTTAAACATTTGTATAACAGCTGTGTTTCTCATGATTTTTCTAGCGCAGCTCGCTGAGCGTTACCACTGCACTCATTTCTCTTTGCTGCTTCTGAATGTACACTATTCCCAACCATGGACAGTTTTCCTTTAAAAAATATGCGTATTATTGAATATAATGTTTTACATATGTTACAGTATTTTATTTTATTAATAGTTACTTTTAACTATTCTTTTAGAGTGCCTAGTAGATTTATATTCTTTGCCTGATATATTTCTACACAAAGCTTCAAACTATTTTGTAATTTATAATGTATCACAGTAGTTTCATATGAAGTTACATCTTAGGCCCCATTCAGACTATTGTAATATCTGTAGCTTAAGATAGAGCCAAATAGCTACTTTCAAATCCGGACATACACCACTGATTTTAATGGGGTCTAAGGGGGTTCTATCATGGTTTCCACATAATAGTTATGGAAAGAATAATGCTACAGAATTGGCCGCTCCGGTTATAAAACAAAAATGATGAAAATTATCCATGATGTTAATGTGAAAAAGGCTTATGCCGTGGGTTTATGGATCTCTACAATAAACACCATGTGTAGAAATTTGGCTCTAGAACTTGTTGGATTAGTGAATATAATAACGTTTGTCATATTTTATAACATGCAGCTAATGATTCCTGCTTTCAACTTGTATGTAACTGGATTAAAATAAAGAATAATGACCTAGCTGATTTGGGTGATATTGTAAAACCATTTATTGTTTCTACTACTTGGCAATTGTTACATTCAGTTATTTTTATTTATTTATTTATTTTTATTTTTATTTATTTATTTATTTATTTTTCCATGGAATTTGTTAGTCATTACAATTATTTTTGCTCCCAAGATAGGCTATTAGAGCCACCAAGCTACATAAGTGTGCAGGCTCCTGAATATTACAATTACAAAACATTCAAAGTTTGTTTCTCCACTTTTTGCAGATAATAAATCTTAATTTCTTTATAATCTGACTTTTAGTTATAGTTTGTCGCCGTTCTTTGGCATTCTATGTATACCGTAAATTTTGCTTCCTTTCAGTGAATAATATAAGACAGATTATTTTTATTCAAAAAACATCTAACTTATGTATACTTTTAAAGCTTTGTTACATTTCTAACCGGTCTTCACCATGCTGTGTAACATAAATACATGCAGCCTTGTAGTGATTTAATATAGTGCACCAAACATGATATGGTTTTTGGTTTCTCTGAACTGACGCAAACAAAACATATAAGGTAGTACGGCACAAGACGTGAGACACAACACATGCAACACACACAACAAACACACACAACAAACACACACAACACATACAGCAAACACACACAACATACAGAACACACACAACACATACAACACAAACAACAAACATACACACACACAACATACAGAACACACACAACACATGCAACACACACACACAACAAACACACACAACACACACAACACACACAACAAACATACACACACACAACATACAGAACACAGGCAACACACACAACAAACACACACAACAAACACACACAACACATACAGCAAACACACACAACATACAGAACACACACAACACATACAACACAAACAACAAACATACACACACACAACATACAGAACACACACAACACATGCAACACACACACACACACAACAAACACACACAACACATACAACACACACAACAAACATACACACACACAACATACAGAACACATGCAACACACACAACAAACACACACAACAAACACACACAACACATACAGCAAACACACACAACATACAGAACACACACAACACATACAACACAAACAACAAACATACACACACACAACATACAGAACACACACAACACATGCAACACACACACACACACACAACAAACACACACAACACATACAACACACACAACAAACATACACACACACAACATACAGAACACACACAACACATACAGCAAACACACACAACATACAGAACACACACAACACATACAACACAAACAACAAACATACACACACACAACATACAGAACACACACAACACATACAACACACACACACACAACAAACACACACAACACATACAACACACACACAACAAACATACACACACACACACAACATACAGAACACACACAACACATGCAACACACACACAACAAACACACACAACAAAACACACACACAACAAACACACACAACACATACAACACACACAACAAACATACACAACACATACAACACACACAACAAACATACACACACACAACATACAGAACACACACAACACATGCAACACACACACAACATACAGAACACACACAACACATGCAACACACACACAACAAACACACACAACAAACACACACAACACATACAGCACCTTTCGACAATTCTCACCTCTCTTTACAGAGCCACAAACTTATAATGGCAAAATGTTGATGCCTCCATCAGCACAAAGCTGGATTTTTGCATTACTTCACAGTGAATGATGAGTTCAGGAGGTAAAGGTTGAGGAGAAGTGGCCATGAGTGCAGAAGTATTATTTCTATAAAGATTGAGCTGCGGGCACGCTCACGGCTTGTGCCGTACTACCTTATATGTTTTGTTTGCGTCAGTTCAGAGAAACCAAAAACCATATCATGTTTGGTGCACTATATTAAATCACTACAAGGCTGCATGTATTTATGTTACACAGCATGGTGAAGACCGGTTAGAAATGTAACAAAGCTTTAAAAGTATACATAAGTTAGATGTTTTTTGAATAAAAATAATCTGTCTTATATTATTCACTGAAAGGAAGCAAAATTTACGGTATACATAGAACGCCAAAGAACGGCGACAAACTATAACTAAAAGTCAGATTATAAAGAAATTAAGATTTATTATCTGCAAAAAGTGGAGAAACAAACTTTGAATGTTTTGTAATTGTAATATTCAGGAGCCTGCACACTTATGTAGCTTGGTGGCTCTAATAGCCTATCTTGGGAGCAAAAATAATTGTAATGACTAACAAATTCCATGGAAAAATAAATAAATAAATAAATAAAAATAAAAATAAATAAATAAATAAAAATAACTGAATGTAACAATTGCCAAGTAGTAGAAACAATAAATGGTTTTACAATATCACCCAAATCAGCTAGGTCATTATTCTTTATTTTAATCCAGTTACATACAAGTTGAAAGCAGGAATCATTAGCTGCATGTTATAAAATATGACAAACGTTATTATATTCACTAATCCAACAAGTTCTAGAGCCAAATTTCTACACATGGTGTTTATTGTAGAGATCCATAAACCCACGGCATAAGCCTTTTTCACATTAACATCATGGATAATTTTCATCATTTTTGTTTTATAACCGGAGCGGCCAATTCTGTAGCATTATTCTTTCCATAACTATTATGTGGAAACCATGATAGAACCCCCTTAGACCCCATTAAAATCAGTGGTGTATGTCCGGATTTGAAAGTAGCTATTTGGCTCTATCTTAAGCTACAGATATTACAATAGTCTGAATGGGGCCTAAGATGTAACTTCATATGAAACTACTGTGATACATTATAAATTACAAAATAGTTTGAAGCTTTGTGTAGAAATATATCAGGCAAAGAATATAAATCTACTAGGCACTCTAAAAGAATAGTTAAAAGTAACTATTAATAAAATAAAATACTGTAACATATGTAAAACATTATATTCAATAATACGCATATTTTTTAAAGGAAAACTGTCCATGGTTGGGAATAGTGTACATTCAGAAGCAGCAAAGAGAAATGAGTGCAGTGGTAACGCTCAGCGAGCTGCGCTAGAAAAATCATGAGAAACACAGCTGTTATACAAATGTTTAAGGTCTGCAAAACACGGCTTCAAAATGGTTGTGTGCAAATAGATGGCACAGACATCTGTGAAATTAATGTGTGATAAAATAATGTTGAATTAAAGAATGATGGAATAATATACGTGTCTGTGGCGGTTGTAAAAGTCCTGCATTTGTTTCTTACGTGTCTTGGGCTAACCAAGAAGATTTTTATGGAAAATTTCATAGTCGTTCAATATTGACACAATTTTGCGGTGTATGATTATTATTATTATTATTATCATTATTATTATTAAAGTAACACCAGGAAAATAAAATACTGTGACATATGTAAAACATTATATTCAATAATATTCGTATTTTTTAAAGGAAAGCTGTCTATGGGTAAGAATAGTGTACATTCAGAAACAGCAAAGAGAGGTGAGTGCAGTGGTAACGCCCAGCGAGCTGCGCTAGAAAAATCCGGAGAAACACATCTGTTATACAAAATGTTTAAGGTCAGCAAAACACGGTTTCAAAATGATTGTGTGCAAATAGACGGCACAGGCGCTACGATATCCGATGTCAATAAAAGAGAATAAATATTGTTGGTACACTTTTGATATTATTATCAATTTGTTGGAAGCGTATCAGTAATCAATTTAATACATTTTGATTCGCTGTGATTTTGGTGTACTGTCTATTTAACACGCTTTATGCGCTTTTAATTAATTATCTGCAGTCCAAATAAATATTATTGGGGCTATAGGTTTATGAAAATGTCAGAACACTGGCTTGTCAAGCAAGACTAATCTTAATATATCATATAAACATCTAATATAAAACAATTACTGGGATAATATTCACTGTATTAACAAATTAAACTATATCACACAACCTGACATCTAGTTAGTGGTCAGTACAGATACATTTTAACAGCTGCTAGCAAGTTGAGTGCTTGTATCTGCACCACAGAAAATCTTAGCAGCTGTTAGCAGTTATAGTGCCCAGACTTCAAGCTCACAACAGAATAATACTGTAGAAACACACCCCGCTCCCCCTACAGAAACTGAGGTGACCGGTTATACCACCAGACTCTATTACTGTGGTTGAGATCTGAGACAGCAAGCAGAGGTGGGATGTTATAGCATTAGAGCCTATTACGGCCGGGGAGATATGAGGCTATTCAGTAATATTCATATCTATACATAATAATCCCATACAGTGAGGTATAAATCAAATAATCAAATAATCGGGCAGAAACACAGAATATACATAATATACTCTATTTTATAAGAAGTGTAATGGTGTATGTTAATTGTACATGTGATGATTTTTACTTTTTATATTCATATACCTGTCATGTATAAAACAACCGCTTTATACCCTGTCAAAACACTGGTCCCTAGTTTCTGTTACAGAAACTCTAGCATTTAGTTAATGTATAGCATTGAAGTGGTAAAACAGACAGCAAAACAAATGTAACACCGGGAAAATAAAATACTGTAACATAGGTAATACATTATATTCAATAATATTCGTATTTTTAAAGGAAAACTGTCTATGGGTAAGAATAGTGTACATTCAGAAACAGCAAAGAGAGGTGAGTGCAGTGGTAACGCTCAGCGAGCTGCGGCTACGGTCACATCTTTATGGCCTGTCGGCGGAAAAATGCGGCTTACAGAGGCAGCCGCACAAACAGCTACAAATAATGTGAAAATCTAATATGCTATAAAATAAACAGATAAAATGCTATAAAATAAACAGATAAAATACTGTAACATAAGCTCTAGCATTTAGTTAATGTATAGTGTTGAAATGCTAAAAATTGTGTCATCAAATTAGCAATGGCTCATTTGGGGATGAGTGTAATAAAAATACGAGCCATAATATAGGATAGTTTTTGTCAAAATTTTCAAGTTTAACCCGCTGTTCGGGCAGAAATTATCATTTTAGTGAAAAAATTAACTAATAATTATACATAATATGTCCAGAATATACTGTGCTTGTCTGAAAGTTTCACAGTGATAGCTAGCAGTATCGCTCTGGTTGCAGAATGCACTCTCAGCACAAATACATATAGAAGCTCTATTCACTACAGCAAGCAGTGTGATGTGCCATTGCAGTCTGATACATACTGGTACAGCAAGACATGTAATGTGATAGTTAGACTCTATTTAATACAACATATAATGAATAAACAGCATGGTGTATTATAAAACACAATTTTGTGTCATTTTAGTGAAGAATTAACTAATAATTATACATAATATGTCTTTTAAGCTAAATCATGCATGTGTACATACATATTTAATGTTTTTGCTTTTTATATTCTGTAAGAATTTTTATATTATTGAATTGTCTTTGTCAAAATTTGACATTGTTCTGTCAGAAATGATCGTTTTAGTGAACAATTAACTAATAATTATACATAATATGTCCAGAATATACTGTACTTGTCTGAAAGTTTCATACTGATGGCTAGCAGTATTGCTCTGGTTGCAGAATGCACTCTCAGCACAAATACATATAGAAGCACTATTCACTATATGTGAACACTTACTGGTACAGCAAGACATGTAATGTGATAGTTAGACTCTATTTAATACAGCATATAATGAATAAACAGCATGGTGTATTATAAAACACAATTTTGTGTCATTTTAGTGAAAAATTAACTAATAATTATACATAATATGTCTTTTAAGCTAAATCATGCATGTGTACATACATATTTAATGTTTTTGCTTTTTTATATTCTGTAAGAATTTTTATATTATTGAATTGTCTTTGTCAAAATTTGACATTGTTCTGTCAGAAATGATCGTTTTAGTGAACAATTAACTAATAATTATACATAATATGTCCAGAATATACTGTACTTGTCTGAAAGTTTCATACTGATAGCTAGCAGTATTGCTCTGGTTGCAGAATGCACTCTCAGCACAAATACATATAGAAGCACTATTCACTATATGTGAACACTTACTGGTACAGCAAGACATGTAATGTGATAGTTAGACTCTATTTAATACAGCATATAATGAATAAACAGCATGGTGTATTATAAAACACAATTTTGTGTCATTTTAGTGAAAAATTAACTAATAATTATACATAATATGTCTTTTAAGCTAAATCATGCATGTGTACATACATATTTAATGTTTTTGCTTTTTTATATTCTGTAAGAATTTTTATATTATTGAATTGTCTTTGTCAAAATTTGACATTGTTCTGTCAGAAATGATCGTTTTAGTGAACAATTAACTAATAATTATACATAATATGTCCAGAATATCCTGTACTTGTCTGAAAGTTTCATACTGATAGCTAGCAGTATTGCTCTGGTTGCAGAATGCACTCTCAGCACAAATACATATAGAAGCACTATTCACTATATGTGAACACTGTGTATAAAATACACTGCTCTGATTACAGAGCCAAATTCATTTCAGCTGGCTTAGTAAATATCGCGCCTGTCTGATACATACTTTAATAAAGTCTATTGCATTGTATTGTATATCTACCCCCTGCACTTGTCTTCGCTGATCTAACTAGTTGTTTAAATTCTTAGAGGACGTTCAAGGTTACAGATGCTTTGTGTGACAGCTGCTAGCAAATTCTGTGTTTTCTCGGCTAGTGAGAATTCTAGCACACCTTACTTCACACAGTAAACTATTTTTAGCCAAACTCTGCTTGCGCCGTTATTTGGGGTACCGGAGAAACAGCTGTGGGGAGTCCCACAAACAATGGTTTGAATCATACGCAGTCATTTTCCAAGCACCGTGATCGCAGCTGTTAGGGTAATTAAGTAGGAGACAGTATTCCTTACTTAAATGCCCTGGCCATTAACTAGACAGCCAGAGTTTCTGCAGTTAGAATGTGTTCAGTGATAATGAATCACAACTTATAGTGGATAAATAATCACATTATTCGGTAAGAGTTTGTTGCTGTATAACCAAACGTGCTATTTAACGCGAGTGCTTTTATACTGAGATGTGTTTATTTACAATAAATATCTTTTACTTTTACAATACCCTGTATTTTGCTTTTTTATAAACGTATAAAACACCACGATTCATACCTGCGATTGTTGTAACATGGTCGCACACATAATGCGCCCATTATAAATCACCTATAAATATAAAACTCTAATATAAATCAATTACGGGGGTAACACTCATGTTGTAACATGCCCAGGGGCATGTTGTAACATGCCCCGGGGATAATATTCATGTTGTAACATGCCCGCATACATAATGCGCGCATTATAAATACCCATATAAATATAAAACTCTAATATAAAACAATTACGGAGATAACATTCACTCTATTAACAAATTAAATTATATAAAAAGGGAGGGGGAGCTGCCACACAGCTGCTGTTAGAAGACAAGGAGGCCAGCTGGCAGGGGGGAGGGGTTACACACTTTGATACAGCTTGATAGGGGCGTGTCCACCTGTCAAATTGAGTTTGACGAATGGTCCCGACGCTACACTACTTGTATTTAAAATGAGACATTTAGCAAACAATTGATCAATTCTTTCAGCTACCCCACCACGTCACGGCATTCTCATAATGGGGCAGTCCTACTCTACATGTACACACATACAGCAGCCCTGCCCTGCTCCAGGCTCTCTTTTGATTAGTGCACCTGTGCCTGGGCCTGTCTCTCTCTTTATCTATGGTGCTGTTCAGGCAGTGTGGAGGTCAGATCTGAAATGTCTCTGCTTGGACCTGGTCGACCTTTATTTGCGCATACCCTTTCTGGTGCCATGGGGTGATTCAGTTATGCTACAGGTACGGTTTGTATTCAATATGGTCCCGCTTTTAACACATTTAGGAGGCCATAATGGCACAGTGAATATAACCAAAAAAACGTAGAGTGGGACTAACGTGGTATTTCTCCTAACATATTAAGGAGGCCGAAATGGCACAGTGAATATAAAAATCATAGAGTAGGACTGCCCCATGAGAATGCCGTGACGTGGCGGGTGGCTCAAAGAATTGATCAATTGTTTGCTAAATGTCTCATTTTGATATACAGTCAGAAATCAATATGTGCATGTGCACTTTTTGTATTGCGTTCTGACCACAAGCAGCGCTGGCTTCTCCCCTTTTTTCTTGATAGAGTTTCAATAAACCTTAATGTTTTACAATGACAAACAACAAACATATAGAAGCTTAGAACTGTTTGTGAAGTGAGTAAACAAACATTTCTCAAGATTGTGAATGCATTCGGTAAATTTCAATCTGGATTCCAAATCGCCATTTTTATATTCATCATTTGTATATTTGATGCAGCCAAAGCTATGGCTCTCAAGGAGAGAAACTAATATAGTGCACAAAGAGATATTTGTAATGACCTACTGAGCCAAACTAACAGCATTGCTTCATCAAATTTATATGAAGTGTATTGTGTCCAATGTGAGCAACCAGGCAACACAAAAAGGAGCTTTTCAAGTGAGCTCTTTAAGGTACACAAATGTTATGAAATCTTTGTCAACAAGGATGTGGTTTCACCAATGGGGGTACCTTTTTTAAAAATATACTATTGCCATCACAGCCCCCCTTGCCCAAAATTCAGTGGCCTATAACAGTACAGAACACATTCACCCATGTCATGTAGTCTGAGATAAGGAAGAGACATTGCAGGAAACCGAGTTAAGAAGTAGGCCCAAAGTAGGGGTGTGGGTCTCTGTGACTTGTGATGGAGTGCATGAGCTGACAAACAATTCCCCAATGGGGGGTACTTTTTTTTAATAAATAAAATAGTGCCATCACAGCCCCATTGCCCAAAATTCACCTGCCTATAACAGTACAGAGCACGTTCACCCTGGTCATCTAGTGGCAGGTAAGGAAGAGACATTGCAAGAAACAGAGTTAAGAAGTAGGCTCAATGTAGGGGTGTGGGTCTCTGAGACTTGCAATGGAGTGCATGGCCTGACAAGCATTTGCTCATGGGGGGTACATGTTTTTAAAATATTTCATGGGGATCATAGAGACCCTTGCCAAAATTGACTGTAGCAGCACGGAACACGTGAACCCTGGTGAACTAGTCGTGGAAAATGATGAGAGGTGGAGGAAGGCCTCATTAAAAATTAGTCCCAATTTAAAGGATCGGGTCTCCTAGACTTGTAATGCCCATACACGCAGTGCATGGGCTGAAAAACATTTCCCCAAGGGGGATACATTTTTTAAAAACATACTATGGGCATCATAGACACCCTTGCCAAAAAATTGACTGCCTGTAGCGGCACAGGAGCTGATAAGCCTGGTGATCCAGTGGTGGAGAATGAGGAGACATTGCTGAAGGCCTCATTAAAAACTAGGCCCAATGTAAAGGATTGTGTCTTCTAGACTTGTAATTCCCATACACACAGTGCATGGGCTGACAAACATTTCCCCAAGGTGGATACATTTATTAAAAACATACTATGGGCATCATAGACACCCTTTCCAAAAACTTGACATCCTGTAGCAGCACAGAAGCCGATAAACCTGATGATCTAGTGGTGGAGAATGAGGAGACAGTGCTGAAGGCCTCATTAAAAACTAGGCCCAATGTAAAGGTTTGTGTCTCCTAGACTTGTAATGCCCATACACGCAGTGCATGGGCTGACAAACATTTCCCCAAGGGGGATACATTTATTATAAACATACTATGGGCATCATAGACACCCTTGCCAAAAAATTGACTGCCTGAAGCGGCACAGAAGCCGATAAGCCTGGTGATCTAGTGGTGGAGAATGAGGAGACATAAAGCTAAATTATAATGAAATCAAACAAATAAATAAAAAATGTGAATCCTCCGATGAAAGTAAATAACAAAAGGGAGGGGCGAACACAGTTTCATAAATTTGAAGCCAGAATGTGTCTAACGAGATATGTTTGTCCCTAGCAACAGCTCAGAGACAGGGCTATAAATAAAAATATAATATAAAAAACTTTGAATTATTTTCTATTGTAGAGGTATACACTACCTCATTAGAGGACTCTCCAGAGATAGGGAAAATGGAAAATATATGAACAAATGGGAATAATAGACGTACATCTCTTTTTTATGACATTTCCCCCTGTGGGAGTAACATTTGTTTTGGTTTCTAATTAGTTATGGGCATCATATTAACACCCCTGCAAAAAATAAATGTGTGACTTTGGCATCACGGAATCCGTTCACCCTGTTTGTGGATGATGAGGATGAGGATAAGGAGGAGGATAACAACAAACAGACCAAATCTGGAAGCGTATACCCATGTGTGGTTGTGAAGAGGTGCATGAGAATACACCTCTCCAAAACAGAGACTGTATTTGAGGTTATTTTTCGCTGTTTTCACTTGGTGGTGTACAGAAGTCTTTCCCAATCCAGCCCTTGTTCATTTTTATAAGAGTCAGCCTGTCAGCATTTTCAGTTGACAGGCAGATGCCCTTATCTGTTATAATTCCACCAGCGGTACTAAAAACCCGCTCTGACAGAATGCTAGCAGCAGGGCAGGCCAGGACCTGCAAGGTGTAGAGAGCCAGTTCATGCCACATGTCCAGCTTGGATACCCAATAATTAAAAGGCACAGAGGAATCCCGGAGGACGTTTGTACGATCTGCAAGGTACTCCCTTCACATTTCCCAAACATTGCACTTCTTGTGACAGCACCCCTTGCCTCTGTGCCGTCACAATGGGAGGGTCTGAGAAAACTGTCCCAGAACTTTGCCATTGTTCCCCTGCCTGAGCTGGATTGTGCTTCTGTCTCTCTCGCTTGGACTCCTTGGTTGTACAACAAACTCTGATGTCTGCGGCCAGCGTTCTCACACTGGAATTTTCTAAGAAATTCCGCTACAAGGGCCCTCTGGTACTGCAACATTTAAGTACACCTCTCAGCCTCTGGCAGAAGAGATTAAAAGTTCTCCTTGTAGCATGGGTGTAGAAGTGTCACCAACCAGTAATAAGTGTCACCAAATCTTTTTATAAAGCAAGGGTCCCGTGAAACGCAGAGTAACATAAATTCAGCCATGCGTCAGACTGCTAACAGGCTAGACTTCCGTGTCCTCACAAACAGGATGACTGACCATGCTGTCCTCCTCCTCATCCTCCTCCTCCCTGTCCTCAGGCCATCCCCACTGAACAGACGGTATGACAGGTGTGCTTGTAGTACCGTCTATAGCACATTAAAGTAGCTCCTGTTCTTCCTCCTCATTGCCTATCAATTCACGTTGAGAAGACACGAGGCTGGGCTGAGTATAATCCCACTGTATAGTTCCTTGCTCCTTGTCCTCGTGCTCTGCCTGCAATGCATCCTCTTTAATTGTGAGCAGAGAGGTTTTCAGAATGCTGAGAAGCGGGATGGTGATGCTAATTATGACGTCATCACTGCTCACCATCTTGGTGCAGTCCTCAAAGTTTTGTAGGATGGTACATACTGTATGTCTGACATCCATGCCCATTCCTGAGGTCTTATGTGTGGAGTCTGAACTGAATATTGACGGCCTTGTCGATGTTGGTAGTCAACAACTGCCCTCTTCTGCTCACAAATCCTTTCCATCATATGCAGCGTAGAGTTCCAGCGTGTGGGTACATCACACACCAGTCGGTGAGCTGGAAGCTGCAAATGCTGCTGAAGCAAGGGCAGCTGAAGCTGTAGCTGAGTTTCTAAAATGGGCAAACCGACGGCGTACTTTCACTAGCAGACCCGGCTGTTCCGGGTAGCTTTTCAGAAAATGTTGAACCACGAGGTTAAGCACATGAGCCAAGCAAGGTGTGTGAGCTCACCTTGCCTCAGAGCCGCCACCAGGTTCTGGCCATTGTCACACACGACCATGCCTGGCTATAGGTTCAGCAGTCCAAATTAAATAGATAAACATGGCACTCTGTGAAGGAGTAGTCGTTGGTGCTCGAGTAGGGTATCCCACCCTTAATAGCAAAATGTTCAGAATAACTCGGCACTCAAATGTTTGTGAAAATGAAAGATTCAATTTATTTTGCGTCCAGACATAGAACCAGTTTTTGTTAAACATTTTCGGTCCAAAGTAGACCTTCCTCAGAACAGTTCAAAGTTATCTAGAGCAACACAATTTTGGTCTTGGAGCAAATTGATCAAAACCGAAGGGGACAAAACAGGACTAAGTTGTTGAAAAAACGTGAATCCTATTGGATATTCACACTGCAGACTTTGGAACCAAAGGGACTCAACAGGGATTATGACATGTCTAGCTTCCTATGAATATGCCATTTTTTGAACTTTATTAGGACATGTACTATTGAAACGTTGACAAAAAATATCAGCTTGTTAATGGATTATATTTAATTCACATTTTTCTTTGTTTCCCTCTTTAGAATCGATAATCCTCCTCTTTTGTCACTCACTGGGCACCCTGCTCTCTTCACGGTATAGTATACGGACAGCGCTATATAACCTTCTATAATGCATTGTCTCTACTCAATTTCTGATGCACTCACGTGCCGGTATATCTATGTCACACACACACAATTCACCCCTCAAGTGGCCCTCCATAGTAATTAGACAACACCACAGTCCTCCCCCTCCCACGGGTACAGTGCATATCACGTATGGTAACTTATGGCACACATCATTGGTATAATATATGGCCTCGGACATTCACAGCTCCATATATGTAATACCCATTAAGGGCAGGCTGCCAGGACTCTCCATGTCTGTTCATGCAGCTGGACTAACAGCGCACACTCCTCCCACACACGTGACCGCTGTGACGAGCGGCATCACGTGACTCCCGGGCACTTAAACCCGGAAGTGCTTACCCCTACACAGCGTGCTTTCCCAGGCGACAGAGCACGCCACCAGCACTGGAGCTTTAACATGGTAAGCAGGCGCCCTGTGACCGCCATCACCCCCCCAGCTCTGCGGACTATTTATTTGTATTATCTCCCCCATAGAGCGTGGACCACTGGACTTTCTAATGGCGCAACACGCCATCCGCCCCGGGTTCATACACTAGGTAAAGGTGTCTATAGGGGTGAGCGTTAACCCTCACACAACCTTACCAATGCTTATCTGCCTTTATCATTACAGCACAGGATATTGGGGGCAGCCTTCTAAAAATAACAGGGGGAGTCCCCTCCTGGCCATCCATATTGCCATTATATTCCAGGTGAATATTAAAACTTCTCAACCCAATTTAACCCTGTTCATTCCTTTTACACACTATACTTGTGGAACAGTGCCAGGTTAATCTGGACACACATGACACACATTGTCCATTTTTTTCACCACCTTCTACCTCTCGACTCGGGACCACTGTGTCCACTACTATAATGCTGTCTACATGTGTCATTCTTTTTATCACGAGGATTTTATAACACGTTCTAAACACCACTGTTATATTTGTTTCCCTAGGCACGTCACACTTTGCACTCTATTACTCCATACTACATGGAAGAAGTTCGCGTGTATGATATAACTAGATCTACAAGGAAATTGCACTGTATATACTGAGGAACCTATATATCCTTTATAGTATGTCTCCACGAGAGGCCACCTCTCTTGTACCCTGCCTATGGGATTGCTATACCTGTAAAGATACCATTTGCTCCGTAAATGTAAATCATTTGCTCCTTAGATACGCCTCATGCTGCGACATTCAGTTATCCATATGTTTTAAAGCTGTGACATTTATATGTTGTTTAGTATAGTCACCACTATGCGATATCAGACAGACTATAGGATTCTATCCATTTGATGTCTTAAAATGTTGATTTTTTATGTATACTTTTCTCACATATTGTTTTTATTTTCTCATAAAACATTTTTTGTTGCTCTAGATAACTTTGAACTGTTCTGAGGAAGGTCTACTTTGGACCGAAAATGTTTAACAAAAACTGATTCTATGTCTGGACGCAAAATAAATTGAATCTTTCATTTTCACAAACATTTGAGTGCCGAGTTATTCTGAACATTTTATAGGTTCAGCAGTGTCATCCAAATATCTGACTGCTCTTTCAGCGCTGTCCACAACTCTTCTGCATTATGCTGTTTGTCACCTATGCAGATTAACTTCAGCACAGCCTGTTGCCACTTGGCTGAGGCAGTGCTGCAGTGTTTCCAGCTTCTGACTGATGTGTTGATTTCAGAGATGGAGGCTGAAGAGGAGGAGGAGGTGCAGGAGCTGTAGACTGCGGTGGCAACCCTGATTGACGTAGGGCCCTCAATCCTCTGCGTGGGAAGGATGTGTTCCATCCCAAGGTCCAACTATGTCCCGGCTTCCACTATGTTAACCCAGTGTGCCGTCAGTGATATGTACCGTCCCTGGCAACAAGCACTTGTCCACGTGTCCGTGGTTAGGAGGACTTTCCCTGTAACAGCATTGTTGAGGGCATGGGTAATGTTGTGTGACACATGCTGGTGTAATGCTGGTACACCACACGGGAAGAAATAGTGGCAACTGGGGACCGAGTACCTTGGGACGGCCGCCACCATCAGGTTGTGGAAAGCTTTCTTCTCAATGAGCCTAAAAGACAGCATTTCGAGCGCAAGCGGAAGAGAGAAGTTAGAATTTAGGACTGTGGCCTGTGGGGTGTTGGCTGGGTATTTCCGCTTGCGTTCCAATGACTGGGGTATATGTCATGATTCTCAATGGCGAGAGAACATAGCCCAGCATATATGAGAACTAGCTCTTGGAAGATGGAAACTATACTGACCATGAACTAAACCTGCCGCACAACTAGAAGTGGCCGGGTAGCATGCCTACGTTTTTTAACCCTAGATGCCCAGCGCCAGCCGGAGAACTGCCTAATCCTAGCAGAGGAAAAGACAGTCCTGGCTCACCTCTAGAGAAATTTTCCCAAAAGGCAGACAGAGGCCCCCACATATATTGGCGGTGATTTTAGATGAAATGACAAACGTAGTATGAAAATAGGTTTAGCAAAATCGAGGTCCGCTTTCTAGATAGCAGGAAGACAGAAAGGACACTTTCATGGTCAGCAGAAAACCCTATCAAAACACCATCCAGAAATTCCTTTAAGACTCTAGCATTAACTCATAACACCAGAGTGGCAATTTCCGATCACAAGAGCTTTCCAGACACAGTAACGAAACAGCAGCTGTGAACAGGAACAAAAATGCAAAAACACACAAGGACAAAAGTCCAACTTAGCTGGGAGTTGTCTAGTAGCAGGAACAAGCACAGAAGGCTTCTGATTACATTGTTGACCGGCAAGAAACTGACAGAGGAGCAAGGTTATATAGCGACTCCCACATCCTGATAGGAGCAGGTGAACAGAGGGGATGATGCACACAAGTTCAATTCCACAAGTGGCCACCGGGGGAGCCCAGAATCCAATTTCACAACAGTACCCCCCCCTCAAGGAGGGGGCACCGAACCCTCACCAGAACCACCAGGGCGATCAGGATGAGCCCTATGAAAGGCACGGACAAGATCGGAGGCATGAACATCAGAGGCAGTGACCCAAGAATTATCCTCCTGACCGTATCCCTTCCATTTGACCAGATACTGGAGTCTCCGTCTGGAAACACGAGAGTCTAAGATCTTTTCCACAACGTACTCCAACTCACCCTCAACCAACACCGGAGCAGGAGGCTCAACGGAAGGCACAACCGGTACCTCATACCTGCGCAACAATGACCGATGAAAAACATTATGAATCGAAAAGGATGCAGGGAGGTCCAAACTGAAGGACACAGGGTTAAGAATCTCCAATATCTTATACGGGCCGATGAACTGAGGCTTAAACTTAGGAGAAGAAACCCTCATAGGGACAAAATGAGAAGACAACCACACCAAGTCCCCAACACAAAGCCGAGGACCAACACGACGACGGCGGTTGGCAAAAAGCTGAGTCTTCTCCTGGGACAACTTCAAATTGTCCACCACCTGCCCCCAAATCTGATGCAACCTCTCCACCACAGCATCCACTCCAGGACAATCCGAAGATTCCACTTGACCGGAGGAAAATCGAGGATGAAACCCCAAATTGCAGAAAAACGGGGACACCAAGGTGGCAGAGCTGGCCCGATTATTGAGGGCGAACTCCGCCAAAGGCAAAAAAGCAACCCAATCATCCTGATCCGCAGACACAAAACACCTCAAATATGTCTCCAAGGTCTGATTAGTCCGCTCGGTCTGGCCATTAGTCTGAGGATGGAAAGCAGACGAAAAAGACAAATCTATGCCCATCCTAGCACAGAATGCCCGCCAAAATCTAGACACGAATTGGGTCCCTCTGTCAGAAACGATATTCTCAGGAATACCATGCAAACGAACAACATTTTGAAAAAACAGAGGAACCAACTCGGAAGAAGAAGGCAACTTAGGCAAGGGGACCAGATGGACCATCTTAGAGAAACGGTCACACACCACCCAGATGACAGACATCTTCTGAGAAACAGGCAGATCCGAAATAAAATCCATCGAGATGTGCATCCAAGGCCTCTTCGGGATAGGCAAGGGCAACAACAATCCACTAGCCCGAGAACAACAAGGCTTGGCCCGAGCACAAATGTCACAAGACTGCACAAAGCCTCGCACATCTCGCGACAGGGAAGGCCACCAGAAGGACCTTGCCACCAAATCCCTGGTACCAAAGATTTCAGGATGACCTGCCAACGCAGAAGAATGAACCTCAGAGATGACTCTACTGGTCCAATCATCAGGAACAAACAGTCTACCAGGTGGGCAACGATCAGGTCTATCCGCCTGAAACTCCTGCAAGGCCCGCCGCAGGTCTGGAGAAACGGCAGACAATATCACTCCATCTTTAAGGATACCTGTGGGCTCAGAATTACCAGGGGAGTCAGGCTCAAAACTCCTAGAAAGGGCATCCGCCTTAACATTGTTAGAACCCGGCAGGTACGACACCACAAAATTAAACCGAGAGAAAAACAACGACCAGCGCGCCTGTCTAGGATTCAGGCGCCTGGCAGACTCAAGGTAAATTAAATTTTTGTGGTCAGTCAATACCACCACCTGATGTCTGGCCCCCTCAAGCCAGTGACGCCACTCCTCAAAAGCCCACTTCATGGCCAAAAGCTCCCGATTCCCAATATCATAATTCCGCTCGGCGGGCGAAAATTTACGGGAAAAAAAAGCACAAGGTCTCATCACGGAGCAGTCGGAACTTCTCTGCGACAACACCGCCCCAGCTCCGATTTCAGAAGCGTCGACCTCAACCTGAAAAGGAAGAGCAACATCAGGCTGACGCAACACTGGGGCGGAAGAAAAGCGGCGCTTGAGCTCCCGAAAGGCCTCCACAGCATCAGGGGACCAATCAGCAACATCAGCACCCTTCTTAGTCAAATCAGTCAATGGTTTTACAACATCAGAAAAACCAGCAATAAATCGACGATAAAAGTTAGCAAAGCCCAAAAATTTCTGAAGACTCTTAAGAGAAGAGGGTTGCGTCCAATCACCAATAGCCTGAACCTTGACAGGATCCATCTCGATGGAAGAGGGGGAAAAAATGTATCCCAAGAAAGAAATCTTTTGAACCCCAAAAACACACTTAGAACCCTTCACACACAAGGAATTAGACCGCAAAACCTGAAAAACCCTCCTGACCTGCTGGACATGAGAGTCCCAGTCATCCGAAAAAATCAGAATATCATCCAGATACACAATCATAAATTTATCCAAATAATCGCGGAAAATGTCATGCATAAAGGACTGGAAGACTGAAGGGGCATTTGAAAGACCAAAAGGCATCACCAAATACTCAAAATGGCCCTCGGGCGTATTAAATGCGGTTTTCCACTCATCCCCCTGCTTGATTCGCACCAAATTATACGCCCCACGGAGATCAATCTTAGAGAACCACTTGGCCCCCTTTATACGAGCAAACAAATCAGTAAGCAGTGGTAACGGATATTGATATTTAACCGTGATTTTATTCAAAAGTCGATAATCAATACACGGCCTCAAAGAGCCGTCTTTCTTAGACACAGAGAAAAAACCGGCTCCTAAGGGAGATGACGAAGGACGAATATGTCCCTTTTCCAAGGACTCCTTTATATATTCTCGCATAGCAGCGTGTTCAGGCACAGACAGATTAAATAAACGACCCTTAGGGTATTTACTACCCGGAATCAAGTCTATGGCACAATCGCACTCCCGGTGCGGAGGTAGTGAACCAACCTTGGGTTCTTCAAAAACGTCACGAAAGTCAGACAAGAATTCAGGAATCTCAGAGGGAATAGATGATGAAATGGAAACCAAAGGTACGTCCCCATGAGTTCCTTTACATCCCCAGCTTAACACAGACATAGCTCTCCAGTCGAGGACTGGGTTATGAGATTGCAGCCATGGCAATCCCAGCACCAAAACATCATGTAGATTATACAGCACCAGAAAGCGAATAACCTCCTGGTGATCCGGATTAACACGCATAGTCACTTGTGTCCAGTATTGTGGTTTATTACTAGCCAATGGGGTGGAGTCAATCCCTTTCAGAGGTATCGGAGCCTCCAGTGGCTCCAAATCATACCCACAGCGTTTGGCAAAGGACCAATCCATAAGACTCAAAGCAGCGCCAGAGTCGACATAGGCGTCCGCGGTAATAGATGACAAAGAACAAATCAGGGTCACAGATAGAATAAACTTAGACTGTAAAGTGCTAATTGAAACAGACTTGTCAGGCTTCTTAGTACGCTTAAAGCATGCTGATATAACATGAGTTGAATCACCACAATAGAAGCACAACCCATTTTTTCGTCTAAAATTCTGCCGCTCGCTTCTGGACAGAATTCTATCACATTGCATATTTTCTGGCGTTTTCTCAGTAGACACCGCCAAATGGTGCACAGGTTTGCGCTCCCGCAGACGCCTATCGATCTGAATAGCCATCGTCATGGACTCATTCAGACTCGCAGGCACAGGGAACCCCACCATAACATCCTTAATGGCATCAGAGAGACCTTCTCTGAAAATCGCCGCCAGGGCGCACTCATTCCACTGAGTAAGCACAGACCATTTGCGGAATTTTTGGCAGTATATTTCAGCTTCATCTTGCCCCTGAGACAAGGACATCAAGGCCTTTTCCGCCTGAAGCTCTAAATGAGGTTCCTCATAAAGCAACCCCAAGGCCAGAAAAAACGCATCCACATTGAGCAACGCAGGATCCCCTGGTGCCAATGCAAAAGCCCAGTCTTGAGGGTCGCCCCGGAGCAAGGAAATTACAATCCTGACCTGCTGTGCAGGGTCTCCGGCAGAGCGAGACTTCAGGGACAAAAACAATTTGCAATTATTTTAAAAATTTTGAAAGTGAGATCTATTCCCCGAGAAGAATTCAGGCAAAGGAATTCTAGGCTCAGACATAGGTGCATGAACAACAAAATCTTGCAAATTTTGTACCTTTGTGGCGAGATTATTCAAACCTGTAGCTACACTCTGAAGATCCATTTGAAACAGGTGAACACAGAGCCATTCAAGGATTAGAAGGAGAGAAAGAGAGGAAGGCTGCAGTATAGGCAGACTAGCAAGTGATTCAATTAAGAGCACACTCAGAACTAGAGGAAAAAAAAAAAAAAAATTGTAGCAGACTTCTTTTTTCTCTCCTTTCTCAGCCAGTAATTTAACCCTTTTTTGGGCCGGTCAAACTGTCATGATTCTCAATGGCGAGAGAACATAGCCCAGCATATATGAGAACTAGCTCTTGGAAGATGGAAACTATACTGACCATGAACTAAACCTGCCGCACAACTAGAAGTGGCCGGGTAGCATGCCTACGTTTTTTAACCCTAGATGCCCAGCGCCAGCCGGAGAACTACCTAATCCTAGCAGAGGAAAAGACAGTCCTGGCTCACCTCTAGAGAAATTTTCCCAAAAGGCAGACAGAGGCCCCCACATATATTGGCGGTGATTTTAGATGAAATGACAAACGTAGTATGAAAATAGGTTTAGCAAAATCGAGGTCCGCTTTCTAGATAGCAGGAAGACAGAAAGGACACTTTCATGGTCAGCAGAAAACCCTATCAAAACACCATCCAGAAATTCCTTTAAGAGTCTAGCATTAACTCATAACACCAGAGTGGCAATTTCCGATCACAAGAGCTTTCCAGACACAGTAACGAAACAGCAGCTGTGAACAGGAACAAAAATGCAAAAACACACAAGGACAAAAGTCCAACTTAGCTGGGAGTTGTCTAGTAGCAGGAACAAGCACAGAAGGCTTCTGATTACATTGTTGACCGGCAAGAAACTGACAGAGGAGCAAGGTTATATAGCGACTCCCACATCCTGATAGGAGCAGGTGAACAGAGGGGATGATGCACACAAGTTCAATTCCACAAGTGGCCACCGGGGGAGCCCAGAATCCAATTTCACAACAGGTATAGACAACTGAAGGCTGTGTTGGGACAAGGACGTGGACGGGCTTGATGATGGTGCTGCTTGACTGTGGGCAACAACAGGTGCAGGGCTAGAGGCATCTTCACATGCCCATTGGACTGGGGATTGGCTTCTATGCAAAACAGTGGAAGAAGTAGTGGTGTCACCTGGAGACAGTGTTCCTAGAGCCTGGAGTTTGTCCCACAAAGTCGGGTGCTTTGCTGCCATGTGCCTGATCATGCTGGTGGTGGTCAGGCTGGTAGTTTTGCTACCCCTGCTGATGCGGGCATGGCAGGTGCTAAAAATGGCCTGTTTGGGGTTATCGGCAGAGTCTTAAAAAAATAACCAGACTCGGGAAGATCTAACAGTTGGAATGGCAGCTTCCCTCATGTTGGTGTTACGGGGAACGGATGCACGCCTTCTGTCTGTGGCCACCACACTACTTCTTCTTCCTGCCCATTGGGGTGATATGCCTCCTTCCCCATGTGTGCTGCTGTCCTCGCTCTGCATGTCCTCCTGCCAGGTTGGGTCAGTCAATATGTCATCCACCACCTCGTCTTCCACATCAGCACCCTGCTCCTCCTCCTGACTTTCTGGCAATTGTGCCTCATCATCGTCCACCTCTTGTGATACTTTCCCACCATCGCCTTTGTGTGACCGTGGCTGCTCAAAGCTTTGGGCATCGCTACATGCGATCTCAACTGTCCCCACTTCAAGTTGACAGGCCGAGAGTCCGAAATCTTGAAAGGGAAAACTGAACAGCTCTTCAAAGTGTACAAGTGTGAGATCAGTTGCCTCAGGGCACTTGGCATGGTGGGAGGAAGGAGGATCAGGGTGAGAAATATCTGGGCCACACTCACGGATACTCAGACTTGACCGTGTGGAAGACATGGTGGTGGCTAAGTGACTGGAAGCATTTCCCGCTATCCAACCAACAACTGTTTCACACTGCTCTGACTTCAATAGTGGTGTGCTGCGGTCCCCTAGAAACTGGGACAGGAAGGTTGAGCAAGAAGATGTGGGTCTGTCTCTACATGTCCTAATTTCTGCCATTTCTTTCTTTCTGCATGCATCAGAATGTCTTCTTCTTTGAATGAGGAGCAATGTCCTGGGCCTTCTGAAGTAGAACATGTCAGTGAGGTGAGTACTTGCCTCCTCAGATTGGTAAGTATTCACTTGACAAAGGCCATTTTTGGCCGAAACGTTGTATTATGTGATGGCAGAATAAAGATTTTGTACTATTTTTTCACCTGGAAACGGATGCTGCTCTTTCTTCAATTTTTTTTGGTAAGTATTCACTGTCACATCTACACACATGACAATTTTGGTTTTTCATTTTTTTAGAGCTCTTCTACTGCGGCTGAGACTGGGCAGGAGCAGCAGAGTCACGGTCGGGTGGCAAGGCGGCAGCGTGTATGTATACAAGGCTGACTGTTTACTGTATCCTCACTTTACTATTCTTAAATCTTCCTTTCTTTACTTTCCTCTTTCTTTACATTTTTCTTCTGGACTCCTTTTTTATCTTGACTTTCCTTATTAATGCCATTTCTCAGCCTCTGTTTTCTTTCTTTTCCTTATGTTAATGTATCCAACATTAATGTCTTTATTTAATTTTTAGGTTCCAGAACGGGATGAAGACCTCATAGAAAATGACCTCCTCATCTCCCTGGTCCATGAGCGAGTACCGTTGTGGGACACCCGGGATCCACTGCACTGAAACAACGTGACGATCCGGCACCTATGGAATGAGGTGGCCATAGCGATGTGGGATGGCTGGGACAACGCCCCGAGTCGGGTCCGAAGTGCTTTTGGTAAGTATTGCAATGCAGTATGAAGCAGTAGAGACCTTGGCCGTGCTCACACAACTGTGTGTGATGAGATAAACTCTCAGGAGTTTCTCTCATCATACACAGTTGTGTGAGCACAGCCAAAAGTCCTTTTTCTGACCATTTTTTTTTTAACAGTGGCCAAAGTGAAAACACGTTGGCGTTCGATGAAGGACCGCTTCAACAAGGACCTGCGTCAAGAGCGCCGTGTTCAGGAGCAAGGATCAGAAAATGCAAATACCATCGTGTTCTGGCATTTTTAAGACCGGTCCTTGCCCAGAGAACGTAAGTATTTTCACCTTGCATTTGGTTGTAATGTATTGCCATAATCTGTATATTTCTTTTCCACAGGATTTTGCATCTGGTTAATTTTTTGTATTAATTTTCTTTTTTCTTTTTTCACAGCACATGGAGCACTACTGTTGGCCCAGGTTCTGGAGCGGTCCTTCATCAGACAGCCACGGACCCGTCCCAGCCATCAAGCAGCGCTGCAGCAAGTGGGCCTGCCACACTAACTGGAGGCCAGGAAGCTGGTCCATCAGGTGTTCCCCTTTCCCAGTCCTCTGCCACTGCCTCTTTTTTTTGGGGCTCCTCCCGGCAGCGGCAGAGGGCATCGGACAGGTCCCTCATGCCCGAGTTTTTGCACTTGAGCTCGGTTTTTCACGAAGGACTCAAGGCTTTGGGTGACCAAATGGATATTTCACTTAGCCACATGAATACACGTATCCAGGAGGTCACCAAAAGCCTTGACCAAGTAAAAGCCGACCTCCAGAGGCCAGCACATCATTTTTTTAACCAAATTGAGCAGGGCATGTCGGAACACCTTACTCCTGATCTCCAGCTGAGTGTCATGCAGGCCTGCAATGCTACTTACGTGCAGGCTATGCAGCAGAGTCAGTATTTTCAGCAGACAGTGGCGGCATATCCACCTGTGCCTTCACTGTCACGATTATCCTCAATGCCGACCTCTGCTGCATACCACTGCATGGCCACCTCTATTCCTATGTGTAAGTGGATTGAGAGCTGGCTCAGGGATAGGAAACAAAGGGTGGTTATTAATGGAGCACACTTGGACTGGGTTGCGGTTAGCAGTGGTGTACCACAGGGGTCAGTATTGGGCCCTCTTCTTTTTAACATATTTATTAATGACCTTGTAGGGGGCATACAGAGTAGAATTTCAATATTTGCAGATGACACTAAACTCTGCAGGGTAATCAATACAGGGGAGGACAATTTTATATTACAGGATGATTTATGTAAACTAGAAGCTTGGGCTGATAAATGGCAAATGAGCTTTAATGGGGATAAATGTAAGGTCATGCACTTGGGTAGAAGTAATAAGATGTATAACTATGTACTTAATTCTAAAACTCAATCAATAAAAAAGACCTGGGTGTATGGGTGGATGACAAACTCATATTCAGTGGCCAGTGTCAGGCAGCTGCTACAAAGGCAAATAAAATAATAGGATGCATTAAAAGAGGCATAGATGATCATGGGGAGAACATCATTTTACCTCTATACAAGTCACTAGTTTGACCACACTTAGAATACTGTGCACAGTTCTGGTCTCCGGTGTATAAGAAAGACATAGCTGAACTGGAGCGGGTGCAGAGAAGAGCGAACAAGGTTATTAGGGGACTGGGGGGTCTGCAATACCTAGATAGGTTATTACATTAGGGCTATTTAGTTTGGAAAAACAAAGACTAAGGGGTGATCTTATTTTAATGTATAAATATATGAGGGGACAGTACAAAGACCTTTCTGATGATCTTTTTAATGGTAGACCTGAGACAGGGACAAGGGGGCATCCTCTACGTCTGGAGGAAAAAAGGTTTAAGCATAATAACAGACGCGGATTCTTTACTGTAAGAGCAGTGAGACTATGGAACTCTCTGCCGTATGATGTTGTAATGAGTAATTCATTACTAAAATTTAAGAGGGGACTGGATACCTTTCTGGAAAAGTATAATGTTACAGGGTATATACACTAGATTCCTTGATAGGGCGTTGATCCAGGGAACTAGTCTGATTGCCGTATGTGGAGTCGGGAAGGAATTTTTTTCCCCAAGGTGGAGCTTACTCTTTGCCACTTGGTTTTTTTTTGCCTTCCTCTGGATCAACATGTTAGGGCATGTTAGGTTAGGCTATGGGTTGAATTAGATGGACTTAAAGTCTTCCTTCAACCTTATTAACTATGTAACCTCTATTCCTAGCAGTGCCGGACACCAGTACAGCACCACTACCATGCCGAGTGCTGATGGACAGCCCACCGCCACCACCATGACAACCGCTGCTCCTGCTTGGACCTCTTCCACTGACACCACGATGCAGCAAGACCCTGGCATGGCCTTCCGTGCCGCCACCACCATAATGCAGCAGGACCCTGGCATGGCCTTCCGTACCGCCACCACCACGGTGTCTCAAAAAATGCCTACGATGTCTCCTTCTCCATCTTTCGCGATTTCTGTCTTGCTCCCAAGCAAACGCACAGGCAAGAAACAGCTTGATGCTTAAATCCAGGTTGAAATAAAAGCTCTCCATGCGAAGATCCATTCTGACACAGCATACAGGAACAAAATCTGAAGATTTCAGCTGTTCAAGGGTCTATATATTGAGATCCCATAATACACGCCCTCTGTAGTCCCATTGGCAGTTTCTGGTTATCTTGATTTTTCTCCTGTAAAATTTGTCACCATGTGCACCAAAAACGCAAACGCAGGAAAAAACGCTTCGAAATGCGTACAAACGCGGTGTTTTTTAACCACATGCGTTTGCGCATGCGTCTAAAAAACGCCGCGTTTGTACGCGTTTCTAAGCGTTTTTTCCTGCACTTGCGGATGCGGATTAAACGCTGCGGATTGGAACGCCAATGTGAAACTAGCCTAAAAACAGGCTTTTTGACTTTAAGAGTCCCTCCTTCATAAATGAAACAAGATGGGTCTGCTTATGTGTCACACACCACATGGCCAGCTAGGGTTGTTAAATGTTACGATGACATTTCCCAGTGAATGCATTTGTATTGGTTGAAAGCAATGTTAAAGTTGAAAAGCGCATCAAAAACACTGCACGTGAACTAAGCCCAAGTGGTGGAGGAACATTTTGGTCTGGGGATAATTATTTTGCCTTAAATACAAGTCAATACCCTGGTAAGGATATTCCTTAGGCTACTTTGACACATCAGTTTTTTGCCGTCAGGCAGGATCCAGTGAATTTTTGAAAAAAACGGATCCGTTGCAAATTGTGAAAAACTGATGCAACAGACTTTTTTTTTTTGCTGGTTCCTTTTTTTTTTTAAAACAGGGGATAGAATTTCGACTTCATGTTCTGGGGAAAGAAATGAGAGAGACCCCAGAATGGAAAAGTACCATTTCTGGGCATGTGCAGTTTAAAAAAACGGAATCCGTCGCCAGAATCCGTCATTGACCTATGACTTTCATGCATCACATGAATATGCATTATAATTCCTTACATTAGCACATTACATAGGTAAACATCTTACACTTCACATGACATAAGATGTACACAAGACACAGGACATTACTCAGATTACACATCCCATTATTTACAGCGGTGATATCTTCAAGGAGGAGCAGGGCAACATGTCCATCTCCTTACACCAGGATGGCTGGGAACTATAAATCCATGAGAAAACCTACAGATGTCTCTATTCTTAACTTTCCGTAAACTTTAAAGATTCTACAATATACATTTAACAGAATATTGCACCAGGCCAGCAAATCCCTGACAGGCTGCAATACACATCACAACCACTGGGTGACCACAGGAGAAGACACAGCACAGACATCTCCCAGATGAGAACTGCCAGCACTTCTCATGCCACTCCAGCTCTATGTCATCACTCTCCCTTACCTAATAGACTAATGTCACGATAATGTAAAAATGCCATGGTCTGAGTAATTTTCAGAAGGTGCCATGATTCCAGGCACACTGCGATTTCACTCTCCTCCCCCTGCTATACAGCTGTAATGTGAGACCAGCGTGCCAGCAACTTTCACTGAGGAGTTTTATGGCCTTAAAATGAAAGTACAAGTAGAAGCACATGGAAAAAACAAGGTTCCTTTGTCTTTGCAAATGTAAATATCATAGCACCGATTAATGATAGAAGTGTGACAAATACATTATTGACATGTGCCTCGGTAGACCTACCAGCCAGTGAGTTTGCTAGGTTAAAGAGCCAGCACAATTGAGAAATGGATTACTATGTAACTGGGTCACTGTAACTGTTTTTTTCATATACTCAAGAAAGAGGAGTGCATTCCATAGCTCTGCCCACCCTATGAGGTCATCCGGGGGGGAGAACCTTAGTTTTGGGCAAAGGGATAAAACTCAGAGACCCAGACAGGGGAGTGTATTTTGCAGGGGATTCAGATATGACAGGCTGTGCAATCTGACCTGAAGATTTTTGGGAAGGTCCCCTCCCTCCCAGCCATTACATGGTGTACCATTGAATGATATGAAAGAACAGTAAGTCGATATTCTTCTTTTAATCCCTTTTTATTTGTAATTGTTTGTACATACGATACTGTCTACTTTTATAATATCTTTTTATACTTTCGTAAACACTGCCTACCTTTTTGGAGTAAAATATATAAAATTACTAGCTTCGTTTCTCCTTGCTCTATAACGTACTGTCATGTCCTCTGAAGTGAATTATGCTACTAATTTGGGTTGGCTCCGGACCCGTTATTAATTAAGAAATTGGAGCTGGTGGCAGCTGATTTGTCCTGCGCGTTTGGGAAACCTGGTAGCGACGGACGGCATTGACAATTATTTTTCCCGCCTGAGTGGGAGTAGTTATATCGCCCTCACTGCAGTGTGCCCATTAGCCAGTACAAAGTAAGGCAGCCTTTCTGGTGACTAATTATCCTAGGTGCAGTACCCTGTCTGACCTGAGGGTAAAGGGGGCGCCAGAGAGCTGCAAGTTCCTAACCGGGACTGGGAAGTGGCATATAGATAAATCCACTTCAGAAAAGAACTAGGGGCAACCAAACAACCCTGATGCATGACATATTGTGTGAGCGGAGGGGATGATAAAGTTATCCTCACGGTGAGTCGTGACATGTTGGTGGCAGCGCGGTGGGATCATAGAGCATTAGTGATCTGGTTTGAGCAATCATTCTTCTCACTAAAACTTGCACAGTTCTTGCGGGGACTCTGCGCAAAAAGTTTTGGAGAATGAGCTCAGTGTTTCCTAGTCCTGAGACGATACCGTGTGTACGTTCCATTACCCGCTCACTTTCTCTTTGTTTTTCTATCCTATCTCTTATTTGGCAATGATGGCCGCAAAGGGAGAAGGCTGGTATAAGCAGCATACCAAGGACACTCTTATTGCCCTTTGTGGGTTGAGGCAGATTGATGCCACGGGCACAAACAAAATCCAACTGGTCGTGGTTCTGGTGCAACTGGAAATCGCTCAGAGCCCAGTGGACGCAGAAGCCGGCCCAAGCGAAAATGGTGCAGCTGCAGAGGTCCAACCACTGAATGCCGGCCCTACTTGCAACCAGGGTGGATTAAAACCCCACCTGCTGGTGGCCTTGGAACAACTCCCCGCCAACGACCGTGATGGATGTCTGCAGCTGATCCAGCAACATCAAGAGAGAGCGGAAAAGCAGGAGGCTGAGAGAACCCAGCAGGAGGAGGAACTGAGCGGCAAGCAGGAGGAGGAGCTGAGTGGCAAGCAGAGCGGGAGCATCAGCTGGAGTTAGCCCGACTCCAGGGGCTCATGTCGTCCCAGAACAGCGGCGCGCCAAACAGTGCTCAGATCCCTAAATCCCGGCCCGAGCACTTTCCTGTGATGGAAAAGGACGGGTAGTTGGACACTTTTCTGAGGGTCTTTGAGAAGGCCTGCAGACAGTAGCGGCTTCCTGAGAACCAATGGACCCAATACCTGACGCCAGGGCTAAAAGGAAAAGCTCTGGAGGCGTTTGCTTATCTCTCGCCAGACTAAGATGAAGACTATGAGGCCATTAAGCAGGCCCTGATAACAAAGTACCAGCTTATACCTGAGGTTTACTGAAGAAAGTTCTGGAACCTTCAACGTGGCCCACACGACAATAAGGCCGGCGTCACACTAGAGAGTTTTACGGATGTATGAGAGGCGCAAAAACAACAAATTGCACACTCACCAACTCTCTTTTGGGCAGCTCCTATCTGCCGTATATTTCTCAGCCGTATTATACGTGCTGAGAAAATCACAGCATGCTGCGTTTGTCAGCACCAGGCCTACCACCGACCTTCGCCAGTGTTTTTCCTGCAACCTCATGTATTTGGCAGATCTGGTAGTGTTTGAGTAGCTCATAGCATTTGCTAACCCTAATAAGCATTAGACTCTCCTCTTCTGCTGTGTTTTGTGGCATATATTCATGTAATATGATTAAGGGTGTTATTCTGGTCCCCTGGGTATTTTTTGTATTGTATGTATCATACCTGTTCTCTTTTTTTAATTTTTGGTAATAAACTAAGATATTTTATTGGTATCCTTTGGTTCTCTTCTTTGGGCTCAGGGATTAATTCGCACTGAGTTTCCCATATGTCGATTAAGTTCTTCTGGTGGGTTGGGCAGTTAGGAGGGTCTATGACAACATGGAGCACGTCACCGTGGGGGGGCCATGTTGCTAAAGGCCTCAAGGACACCTGGGATGAACGAACCCTCATCCGACCTGAACTGGCGGCCCCTGAAGTGATTATTCCGGGGAAAATCCTGACTGTAACTGGGATTGGGGGCATCCGCTGTCCCCTGCCAATGACCCGGGTGTAAATAGATTGGGGTGCCGGGAGCGGGATGAAGCAAGTGGGGCTGTCCGATAACTTGCCCACTGATGTTTTATTTGGGACTGATTTGGGGCAGATGGTTGCATATTATGTCCCTGACTCCCCTCCCCAATCTAATGCTGATAATAATGATGGAGAATTGAATGTGTTACCCAACAATGCTTTACCGTTTAATGATTTACCTGATAACCATTTTTCTGAAAATGCCAAGGGTGATACTGATGGTGATGATGATGATGATGAAAATGTGCATGTTTTACCTTCTAACCATCAGTTAGAAGGTAAAACTGAAGCTTATCCTTTGGAATGGGGACCAGTACCCATATCTTTTGACCCACATGGTAGGTCCGCTCCCGGGCGTTTTTGTCGTACCAGTGCTTCTGATCAGCCTGAGCCTGCATCATGTTGTCATGCACCAACTGTGTCAAGGTCACAGAAGCGCATGACATACCCTACTATGGACACTTCAGAAGGGTTTGGTTCCTCTTCCGAGGATTCCCTTGCCAACCCAAGGGGTCCCCGGACTCGCCAGCCATACAGGAGCTCGAAGGGTAGAACCCCATTGAGGCCTGCGGAACCTCTAGGTAAGCGAATAGCAGGTGTGGGAGGTACCGCTCCCAGTGGTGTCCTTGTGTCTCAACCAGCATGCGAAGCATCTGTTTGAGGGTACCGTTGAAGCGCTCACACAAGCCATTGGTCTGTGGGTGATACCAGACGCTTCACCTGCATTCTCTTACAGAGAGCCTCCATTAGGCGCGACATGAATTGGGTCCCTTGATCGGTAAGCATCTCCCTGGGAAATCCTACCTGTGAAAAGATGGCCAACAGTGCATCTGCCACCTTATCTGCCCTAGTTGAGGACAGAGCCACTGCCTCTGGGTACCGGGTAGTGTAGTCTACCACAGTGAGGACGTATTGCTTTCCAAAGCTGCTGGGGATGGCCAGCGGGCCCACAATGTCCACCGTGATCCTCTGGAAAAGCTCCTCTATCACTGGCAAAGAGATCAGGGGAGCCTTAAGAGCAGGCCCCACCTTCCCCACTCTTTGGCAGGTGATACAGGAGCAGCAGTGGTTTGTCACATATGTCCCCATCTTGGGCCAATAGTAGTATTGAGACAGCTGGGCCTTAGTTTTGCTGATCCCCAAGTGTCCAGCGAGTGGGATCTCATGGGTAATCGACAACAATTCACCCCTGAATTGATACGGGACGACCAGCTGTTTTTCCCTCAACCACTCCTTTTGGGATTTTCCAAGTACTGTCTCCCGGTACAACCTTCCTCGTTCCCAGAACACCCTCTCCTTTTTAAGTCACGGAAGTGGGCGCCTCGGCGAGGTATCTCAAATTCTCCAGGCTCGCATCTGTCTGCAGAGCGGCCTGAAACTCCTGGCTAGGTGAAGCCAGAAGCTACATCATTGTCCCTTCCCCACGGGAACCCTCTGGGACCTGCTCTGGGTCCATCTCTGGTTCAGTCACGCCTGTGACTGAGGAGGGTCCGGAAGGCAGACTGTTATCTGCATTCCGGGCACTCTGACTGCGGGTGACAGCAGCTATGTAGGCTATCTCCCCGGTGATTTCCACAGACCCATCAGCCGGCGCTGCTATGGGTACTGTCTCCCCATCCACCCCCAACATTCCAGGAGCAGTGCTTCTTATGGGCCAGTTACCTTCCTCTGTGGCACTTGTCAATTGCATGGCATCACCTTCCTCACGGTTCCCATGCACCTCCCCATTTTCTTAAGCACTGACGCTTGCTCCTGTTAAGGGTTCCTCAGCCATCCCACCCCGCGGAGTGACGTGGCTGAGCACTACTGCACCCGTGGACACATCAACCTTTGCAGAAAAATGATTATCAGGTTCTGTTGGCACATTTACATAATTTCCAGCATCATCCCTAGGGAAAAGATGGTAATCAGATTCAGTTTGCACATTTACATCATTTCCAGCATCATTCCTAGGGAAAAAATGGTTATCAGATGCATCATTACTAGATAAAGCATGGTCAGGTAACACATGCGATTTCCCATTGTTATTATCAGCATTCGATCGGGGAGAGGAGTCAGGGACATAGTATGCAACCATTCTCCCCAAATCAGTTCCCACTCCCCAATAAAACAACAGTTGGCATGTTATCGGACAGCCCCACTTCCTTCACCCCGCTCCCAGCACCCCAATCTATGTAATCCCTGGCCATTGGCAGGGGACAACGGATGCCCCCAATCTCGGTGACAATCAGGGTTTTCCCCAAAATGATCTCTTCAGGGGCTGCCAGTTTGGGTCGGATGAGGGTTCGTTCAGCCCCCGTGTCATTGAGGCCTGTAGCGACATGGCCCCCCACGGTGACGTGCTGCACATTGTCACACACCCTCCCAATTGCCCCACCCACCTAAAGAACTGCTGCATTAGGCCCTGGGGCCTTGGCTGGGGGGTTCTTCTGCTTCTCCGTACAGGTGGTGCTGACATAACCAGTCCGATTGCAGGAAAACATCTGCGAGTGTCTGAAGTAGACCTGGTGCTGTTGGCAACAGGGACAGGGCCTCTGTTGTGTTGGCTGGCAGGGGTCCTGGCGTTGGTTGCAGGCTTACCCCCTCTCCAGCTGGCGGTGACTGGCTTCTGGACTTCCGATCTACAGTTGACCTCATAGGCATCGGCAATCTGTGCTGCTTTAGTCACGTCTTTGGGCTCTCTGTCCATCACGAACTGTCGCACCTCAGCTGGGCAAAGATGTAAGAACTGGTCTTTGATCATCAGGTCTCGCAGCTGTGCAAAAGTGGTCACTGACAGTCCTTGGGTCCACTGGTCACTGGGTCCCAAGTCGATGCGCCACATCGCTGTAACTGTCGAGTGGGCCACGATGGAGGTTCCGGAACTTTATATGGTAAACCTCAGGTGTAAGCTAGTACTTGGTGATCAGGGCCTGCTTGATGGCCTCATAGTCACCATCTTGTTCTTGAGGGAGAGCAGCAAACGCCTTCAGAGATTTGCCTCTTAGCCCTGGGGTCAGTGTTATGACCCCAATGGCGAGGGTCTCAGAGGAACGTGGAAGTCTGCAGAATACAAAAATCCAGCTCATAGGGCAGTGGTAACTGGGTTGACCATATATCTACTCCTAACGCCAACACTAGAAGTAGCCGGGGATCATTCCTACGTTGATTCTAGATGACACGCGCCAGCCGGAGAATCTAGCTACCCCTAGTAGAGGAAAACAAAGACCTTTCTTGCCTCCAGAGAAGGGGACCCCAAAGCTGGATAGAAGCCCCCCACAAATAATGACGGTGAGGTAAGAGGAAATGACAAACACAGAAATGAACCAGGTTTAGCACAGAGAGGCCCGC
The DNA here is from genome assembly GCF_051348905.1 of Ranitomeya variabilis. NCBI lineage: Eukaryota > Metazoa > Chordata > Amphibia > Anura > Dendrobatidae > Ranitomeya > Ranitomeya variabilis. Next base: position 673,474,152 of record NC_135235.1, on the reverse strand, counting down.
TTACTAATAGCAGAATAAAGAAAGGTAACTTATATGGTCAACAAAAACCCTATCAAAATCCACACTGGAAATTCAAGAACCCCCGAACCGTCTAACGGTCCGGGGGGAGAACACCAGCCCCCCTAGAGCTTCCAGCAAAGGTCAGGATATAGATTTGGAACAAGCTGGACAAAAATACAAAACCAAAACAAATAGCAAAAAGCAAAAGGCAGACTTAGCTGATATAACTGGAACCAGGATCAGTAGACAAGAGCACAGCAGACTAGCTCTGATAACTACGTTGCCAGGCATAGAACTGAAGGTCCAGGGAGCTTATATAGCAACACCCCTAACTAACGACCCAGGTGCGGATAAAAGGAATGACAGAAAAACCAGAGTCAAAAAACTAGTAACCACTAGAGGGAGCAAAAAGCAAATTCACAACAGTACCCCCCCCTTAGTGAGGGGTCACCGAACCCTCACCACGACCACCAGGGCGATCAGGATGAGCGGCATGAAAGGCACGAACTAAATCGGCCGCATGAACATCAGAGGCGACCACCCAGGAATTATCCTCCTGACCATAGCCCTTCCACTTGACCAGGTACTGAAGCCTCCGCCTGGAGAGGCGAGAATCCAAGATCTTCTCCACCACGTACTCCAACTCGCCCTCAACCAACACCGGAGCAGGAGGCTCAGCAGAAGGAACTACAGGCACAATGTACCGCCGCAACAAGGACCTATGAAATACATTGTGAATAGCAAACGACACAGGAAGATCCAGACGAAAAGATACAGGATTAAGGATTTCCAATATCTTGTAAGGCCCAATAAAACGAGGTTTAAATTTGGGAGAGGAGACCTTCATAGGAACAAAGCGGGAAGAAAGCCATACCAAATCCCCAACGCGTAGTCGGGGACCCACACCGCGGCGGCGGTTGGCAAAGCGCTGAGCCTTCTCCTGTGACAACTTCAAGTTGTCCACCACATGATTCCAGATCTGCTGCAACCTATCCACCACAGAATCCACCCCAGGACAGTCAGATGGCTCCACATGACCCGAAGAAAAACGAGGATGGAAACCAGAGTTGCAGAAAAAAGGCGAAACCAAGGTGGCGGAACTAGCCCGATTTTTAAGGGCAAACTCAGCCAACGGCAAGAATGTCACCCAATCGTCCTGATCAGCAGAGACAAAACACCTCAAATAAGCCTCCAAAGTCTGATTAGTTCGCTCCGTCTGTCCATTAGTCTGAGGATGGAAAGCAGACGAAAACGACAAATCAATGCCCATCCTACTACAAAAGGATCGCCAGAACCTGGAAACGAACTGGGATCCTCTGTCTGACACAATATTCTCAGGGATGCCGTGCAAACGAACCACGTTCTGAAAAAACACAGGAACCAGATCGGAAGAGGAAGGCAGCTTAGGCAAAGGAACCAAATGGACCATCTTGGAAAAGCGATCACATATCACCCAGATAACGGACATGCCCTGAGATAGCGGAAGATCAGAAATGAAATCCATGGAGATATGTGTCCAAGGTCTCTTCGGGACAGGCAAGGGCAAGAGCAAACCGCTGGCACGAGAACAGCAAGGCTTAGCTCGAGCACAAGTCCCACAGGACTGCACAAATGACCGCACATCCCTTGACAAGGAAGGCCACCAAAAGGACCTGGCCACCAGATCTCTGGTGCCAAAAATTCCCGGGTGACCTGCCAACACCGAGGAATGAACCTCGGAAATGACTCTGCTGGTCCACTTATCCGGGACAAACAGTCTGTCAGGTGGACAAGACTCAGGCCTATCAGCCTGAAATCTCTGCAACACACGTCGCAGATCCGGAGAAATAGCTGACAAGATAACTCCATCTTTAAGAATACCAACAGGATCAGCGACTCCAGGAGCATCAGGCACAAAGCTCCTAGAAAGAGCATCGGCCTTCACATTCTTTGAACCTGGTAAATACGAGACAACAAAATCAAAGCGGGAGAAAAACAATGACCAGCGGGCCTGTCTCGGATTAAGGCGTTTAGCAGACTCGAGATACATCAGATTTTTGTGATCAGTCAAGACCACCACACGATGCTTAGCACCCTCGAGCCAATGACGCCACTCCTCAAATGCCCATTTCATGGCCAACAACTCCCGATTGCCCACATCATAATTTCGCTCGGCAGGCGAAAACTTCCTAGAGAAAAAGGCACAAGGTTTCATAACAGAGCAACCAGGGCCTCTCTGCGACAAAACGGCCCCTGCCCCAATCTCCGAAGCATCCACCTCAACCTGAAAGGGAAGTGAGACGTCAGGCTGGCACAAAACAGGCGCCGAAGTAAACCGGCGTTTCAACTCCTGGAAAGCCTCCACGGCAGCAGGAGCCCAGTTAGCTACATCGGAGCCCTTCTTGGTCATATCCGTCAAAGGTTTCACAATGCTAGAAAAATTAGCGATAAAACGACGGTAGAAGTTAGCGAAGCCCAAGAACTTCTGAAGACTCTTAACTGACGAGGGCTGAGTCCAATCAAGAATAGCTCGGACCTTGACTGGGTCCATCTCCACAGCAGAAGGGGAAAAAATGAACCCCAAAAAGGGAACCTTCTGTACACCAAAGAGACACTTTGAGCCCTTGACAAACAAAGAATTTTCACGCAAAATTTTAAAGACCAACCTGACCTGCTCCACATGCGAATCCCAATTATCAGAAAAAACCAAAATATCATCCAGATAAACAATCAAAAATTTATCCAGATACTTCCGGAAAATGTCATGCATAAAGGACTGAAAAACTGAAGGCGCATTGGAGAGCCCAAAAGGCATCACCAAGTACTCAAAATGACCTTCGGGCGTATTGAATGCGGTTTTCCATTCATCACCTTGCTTAATGCGCACAAGGTTGTACGCACCACGAAGGTCTATCTTGGTGAACCACTTGGCACCCTTAATCCGGGCAAACAAGTCAGACAACAGCGGTAAAGGATACTGAAACTTGACAGTGATCTTATTTAAAAGCCGATAATCAATACAAGGTCTCAAAGATCCGTCCTTTTTTGCCACAAAAAAGAATCCCGCACCAAGAGGGGAAGAAGACGGACGAATATGTCCTTTCTCCAGAGACTCCTTGATATATGAACGCATAGCGGTATGTTCAGGTACCGACAGATTAAACAGTCTTCCCTTAGGAAATTTACTGCCTGGGATCAAATCTATAGCACAGTCACAGTCCCTATGAGGAGGCAGTGCACTGGACTCAGACTCACTGAAGACATCCTGATAATCAGACAAATACTCCGGAACTTCCGAAGGCGTAGAGGAAGCAATAGACACAGGCAGGGAATCCCCATGAATACCACGACAGCCCCAACTTGAGACTGACATAGCCTTCCAGTCCAGGACTGGATTATGGGTCTGTAACCATGGCAGCCCTAAAACAACCAAATCATGCATTTTATGTAAAACCAGGAAACGTATCACCTCGCGGTGTTCAGGAGTCATGCACATGGTAACCTGTGTCCAATACTGCGGTTTATTTGCTGCCAATGGTGTAGCATCAATACCCCTAAGAGGAATAGGATTTTCTAATGGTTCAAGAGTAAAACCACAGCGCTTAGCAAATGAGAGATCCATGAGACTCAGGGCAGCACCTGAATCTACAAACGCCATGACAGGATAAGATGACAGTGAGCAAATCAAAGTTACAGACAGAATAAATTTAGGTTGCAAATTACCAACGGTGACAGGACTAACAACCTTAGCTATACGTTTAGAGCATGCTGAGATAACATGTGTAGAATCACCACAGTAGTAGCACAAGCCATTCCGGCGTCTATGAATTTTCCGCTCATTTCTAGTCAGGATTCTATCACATTGCATTAAATCAGGTGTCTGTTCAGACAACACCATGAGGGAATTTGCGGTTTTTCTATCACATTGCACCGAATTAGGTGTCTGTTCAGACAACACCATGAGGGAATTTGCGGTTTTGCGCTCCCGCAACCGCCGGTCAATTTGAATAGCCAGTGCCATAGTATCATTCAGACCTGTGGGAATGGGAAAACCCACCATAACATTCTTAATGGCTTCAGAAAGGCCATTTCTAAAATTAGCGGCCAGTGCACACTCGTTCCAATGTGTCAGCACGGACCATTTCCGAAATTTTTGGCAATACACTTCAGCCTCGTCCTGCCCCTGAGACATAGCCAGCAAGGCCTTTTCTGCCTGAATCTCAAGATTGGGTTCCTCATAAAGTAAACCGAGCGCCAGAAAAAACGCATCAAGATCAGCCAATGCCGGATCTCCTGGCGCCAGCGAAAAAGCCCAATCCTGAGGGTCGCCCCGTAAGAACGAAATAACAATTTTTACTTGCTGAGCAGAATCTCCAGATGAACAGGGTCTCAGGGACAAAAACAATTTACAATTATTCACGAAATTCCTAAACTTAAACCTGTCTCCGGAAAACAGTTCAGGAATCGGTATTTTAGGTTCTGACCTAGGATTTCTGATAACATAATCTTGTATGCCCTGCACACGAGTAGCCAGCTGGTCCACACTTGTAATCAAGGTCTGGACATTCATGTCTGCAGCAAGCATAGCCACTCTGAGGTAAAGGGGAAAAAGAAAAAAAAAACTCAGAATCTTCTTTCTTATAATCCCTCTTCTGCAATGCATTAAACATTTAATACTGGCCTGGCAAACTGTTATGACCCCAATGGCGAGGGTCTCAGAGGAACGTGGAAGTCTGCAGAATACAAAAATCCAGCTCATAGGGCAGTGGTAACTGGGTTGACCATATATCTACTCCTAACGCCAACACTAGAAGTAGCCGGGGATCATTCCTACGTTGATTCTAGATGACACGCGCCAGCCGGAGAATCTAGCTACCCCTAGTAGAGGAAAACAAAGACCTTTCTTGCCTCCAGAGAAGGGGACCCCAAAGCTGGATAGAAGCCCCCCACAAATAATGACGGTGAGGTAAGAGGAAATGACAAACACAGAAATGAACCAGGTTTAGCACAGAGAGGCCCGCTTACTAATAGCAGAATAAAGAAAGGTAACTTATATGGTCAACAAAAACCCTATCAAAATCCACACTGGAAATTCAAGAACCCCCGAACCGTCTAACGGTCCGGGGGGAGAACACCAGCCCCCCTAGAGCTTCCAGCAAAGGTCAGGATATAGATTTGGAACAAGCTGGACAAAAATACAAAACCAAAACAAATAGCAAAAAGCAAAAGGCAGACTTAGCTGATATAACTGGAACCAGGATCAGTAGACAAGAGCACAGCAGACTAGCTCTGATAACTACGTTGCCAGGCATAGAACTGAAGGTCCAGGGAGCTTATATAGCAACACCCCTAACTAACGACCCAGGTGCGGATAAAAGGAATGACAGAAAAACCAGAGTCAAAAAACTAGTAACCACTAGAGGGAGCAAAAAGCAAATTCACAACAGTACCCCCCCCTTAGTGAGGGGTCACCGAACCCTCACCACGACCACCAGGGCGATCAGGATGAGCGGCATGAAAGGCACGAACTAAATCGGCCGCATGAACATCAGAGGCGACCACCCAGGAATTATCCTCCTGACCATAGCCCTTCCACTTGACCAGGTACTGAAGCCTCCGCCTGGAGAGGCGAGAATCCAAGATCTTCTCCACCACGTACTCCAACTCGCCCTCAACCAACACCGGAGCAGGAGGCTCAGCAGAAGGAACTACAGGCACAATGTACCGCCGCAACAAGGACCTATGAAATACATTGTGAATAGCAAACGACACAGGAAGATCCAGACGAAAAGATACAGGATTAAGGATTTCCAATATCTTGTAAGGCCCAATAAAACGAGGTTTAAATTTGGGAGAGGAGACCTTCATAGGAACAAAGCGGGAAGAAAGCCATACCAAATCCCCAACGCGTAGTCGGGGACCCACACCGCGGCGGCGGTTGGCAAAGCGCTGAGCCTTCTCCTGTGACAACTTCAAGTTGTCCACCACATGATTCCAGATCTGCTGCAACCTATCCACCACAGAATCCACCCCAGGACAGTCAGATGGCTCCACATGACCCGAAGAAAAACGAGGATGGAAACCAGAGTTGCAGAAAAAAGGCGAAACCAAGGTGGCGGAACTAGCCCGATTTTTAAGGGCAAACTCAGCCAACGGCAAGAATGTCACCCAATCGTCCTGATCAGCAGAGACAAAACACCTCAAATAAGCCTCCAAAGTCTGATTAGTTCGCTCCGTCTGTCCATTAGTCTGAGGATGGAAAGCAGACGAAAACGACAAATCAATGCCCATCCTACTACAAAAGGATCGCCAGAACCTGGAAACGAACTGGGATCCTCTGTCTGACACAATATTCTCAGGGATGCCGTGCAAACGAACCACGTTCTGAAAAAACACAGGAACCAGATCGGAAGAGGAAGGCAGCTTAGGCAAAGGAACCAAATGGACCATCTTGGAAAAGCGATCACATATCACCCAGATAACGGACATGCCCTGAGATAGCGGAAGATCAGAAATGAAATCCATGGAGATATGTGTCCAAGGTCTCTTCGGGACAGGCAAGGGCAAGAGCAAACCGCTGGCACGAGAACAGCAAGGCTTAGCTCGAGCACAAGTCCCACAGGACTGCACAAATGACCGCACATCCCTTGACAAGGAAGGCCACCAAAAGGACCTGGCCACCAGATCTCTGGTGCCAAAAATTCCCGGGTGACCTGCCAACACCGAGGAATGAACCTCGGAAATGACTCTGCTGGTCCACTTATCCGGGACAAACAGTCTGTCAGGTGGACAAGACTCAGGCCTATCAGCCTGAAATCTCTGCAACACACGTCGCAGATCCGGAGAAATAGCTGACAAGATAACTCCATCTTTAAGAATACCAACAGGATCAGCGACTCCAGGAGCATCAGGCACAAAGCTCCTAGAAAGAGCATCGGCCTTCACATTCTTTGAACCTGGTAAATACGAGACAACAAAATCAAAGCGGGAGAAAAACAATGACCAGCGGGCCTGTCTCGGATTAAGGCGTTTAGCAGACTCGAGATACATCAGATTTTTGTGATCAGTCAAGACCACCACACGATGCTTAGCACCCTCGAGCCAATGACGCCACTCCTCAAATGCCCATTTCATGGCCAACAACTCCCGATTGCCCACATCATAATTTCGCTCGGCAGGCGAAAACTTCCTAGAGAAAAAGGCACAAGGTTTCATAACAGAGCAACCAGGGCCTCTCTGCGACAAAACGGCCCCTGCCCCAATCTCCGAAGCATCCACCTCAACCTGAAAGGGAAGTGAGACGTCAGGCTGGCACAAAACAGGCGCCGAAGTAAACCGGCGTTTCAACTCCTGGAAAGCCTCCACGGCAGCAGGAGCCCAGTTAGCTACATCGGAGCCCTTCTTGGTCATATCCGTCAAAGGTTTCACAATGCTAGAAAAATTAGCGATAAAACGACGGTAGAAGTTAGCGAAGCCCAAGAACTTCTGAAGACTCTTAACTGACGAGGGCTGAGTCCAATCAAGAATAGCTCGGACCTTGACTGGGTCCATCTCCACAGCAGAAGGGGAAAAAATGAACCCCAAAAAGGGAACCTTCTGTACACCAAAGAGACACTTTGAGCCCTTGACAAACAAAGAATTTTCACGCAAAATTTTAAAGACCAACCTGACCTGCTCCACATGCGAATCCCAATTATCAGAAAAAACCAAAATATCATCCAGATAAACAATCAAAAATTTATCCAGATACTTCCGGAAAATGTCATGCATAAAGGACTGAAAAACTGAAGGCGCATTGGAGAGCCCAAAAGGCATCACCAAGTACTCAAAATGACCTTCGGGCGTATTGAATGCGGTTTTCCATTCATCACCTTGCTTAATGCGCACAAGGTTGTACGCACCACGAAGGTCTATCTTGGTGAACCACTTGGCACCCTTAATCCGGGCAAACAAGTCAGACAACAGCGGTAAAGGATACTGAAACTTGACAGTGATCTTATTTAAAAGCCGATAATCAATACAAGGTCTCAAAGATCCGTCCTTTTTTGCCACAAAAAAGAATCCCGCACCAAGAGGGGAAGAAGACGGACGAATATGTCCTTTCTCCAGAGACTCCTTGATATATGAACGCATAGCGGTATGTTCAGGTACCGACAGATTAAACAGTCTTCCCTTAGGAAATTTACTGCCTGGGATCAAATCTATAGCACAGTCACAGTCCCTATGAGGAGGCAGTGCACTGGACTCAGACTCACTGAAGACATCCTGATAATCAGACAAATACTCCGGAACTTCCGAAGGCGTAGAGGAAGCAATAGACACAGGCAGGGAATCCCCATGAATACCACGACAGCCCCAACTTGAGACTGACATAGCCTTCCAGTCCAGGACTGGATTATGGGTCTGTAACCATGGCAGCCCTAAAACAACCAAATCATGCATTTTATGTAAAACCAGGAAACGTATCACCTCGCGGTGTTCAGGAGTCATGCACATGGTAACCTGTGTCCAATACTGCGGTTTATTTGCTGCCAATGGTGTAGCATCAATACCCCTAAGAGGAATAGGATTTTCTAATGGTTCAAGAGTAAAACCACAGCGCTTAGCAAATGAGAGATCCATGAGACTCAGGGCAGCACCTGAATCTACAAACGCCATGACAGGATAAGATGACAGTGAGCAAATCAAAGTTACAGACAGAATAAATTTAGGTTGCAAATTACCAACGGTGACAGGACTAACAACCTTAGCTATACGTTTAGAGCATGCTGAGATAACATGTGTAGAATCACCACAGTAGTAGCACAAGCCATTCCGGCGTCTATGAATTTTCCGCTCATTTCTAGTCAGGATTCTATCACATTGCATTAAATCAGGTGTCTGTTCAGACAACACCATGAGGGAATTTGCGGTTTTTCTATCACATTGCACCGAATTAGGTGTCTGTTCAGACAACACCATGAGGGAATTTGCGGTTTTGCGCTCCCGCAACCGCCGGTCAATTTGAATAGCCAGTGCCATAGTATCATTCAGACCTGTGGGAATGGGAAAACCCACCATAACATTCTTAATGGCTTCAGAAAGGCCATTTCTAAAATTAGCGGCCAGTGCACACTCGTTCCAATGTGTCAGCACGGACCATTTCCGAAATTTTTGGCAATACACTTCAGCCTCGTCCTGCCCCTGAGACATAGCCAGCAAGGCCTTTTCTGCCTGAATCTCAAGATTGGGTTCCTCATAAAGTAAACCGAGCGCCAGAAAAAACGCATCAAGATCAGCCAATGCCGGATCTCCTGGCGCCAGCGAAAAAGCCCAATCCTGAGGGTCGCCCCGTAAGAACGAAATAACAATTTTTACTTGCTGAGCAGAATCTCCAGATGAACAGGGTCTCAGGGACAAAAACAATTTACAATTATTCACGAAATTCCTAAACTTAAACCTGTCTCCGGAAAACAGTTCAGGAATCGGTATTTTAGGTTCTGACCTAGGATTTCTGATAACATAATCTTGTATGCCCTGCACACGAGTAGCCAGCTGGTCCACACTTGTAATCAAGGTCTGGACATTCATGTCTGCAGCAAGCATAGCCACTCTGAGGTAAAGGGGAAAAAGAAAAAAAAAACTCAGAATCTTCTTTCTTATAATCCCTCTTCTGCAATGCATTAAACATTTAATACTGGCCTGGCAAACTGTTATGACCCCAATGGCGAGGGTCTCAGAGGAACGTGGAAGTCTGCAGAATACAAAAATCCAGCTCATAGGGCAGTGGTAACTGGGTTGACCATATATCTACTCCTAACGCCAACACTAGAAGTAGCCGGGGATCATTCCTACGTTGATTCTAGATGACACGCGCCAGCCGGAGAATCTAGCTACCCCTAGTAGAGGAAAACAAAGACCTTTCTTGCCTCCAGAGAAGGGGACCCCAAAGCTGGATAGAAGCCCCCCACAAATAATGACGGTGAGGTAAGAGGAAATGACAAACACAGAAATGAACCAGGTTTAGCACAGAGAGGCCCGCTTACTAATAGCAGAATAAAGAAAGGTAACTTATATGGTCAACAAAAACCCTATCAAAATCCACACTGGAAATTCAAGAACCCCCGAACCGTCTAACGGTCCGGGGGGAGAACACCAGCCCCCCTAGAGCTTCCAGCAAAGGTCAGGATATAGATTTGGAACAAGCTGGACAAAAATACAAAACCAAAACAAATAGCAAAAAGCAAAAGGCAGACTTAGCTGATATAACTGGAACCAGGATCAGTAGACAAGAGCACAGCAGACTAGCTCTGATAACTACGTTGCCAGGCATAGAACTGAAGGTCCAGGGAGCTTATATAGCAGCACCCCTAACTAACGACCCAGGTGCGGATAAAAGGAATGACAGAAAAACCAGAGTCAAAAAACTAGTAACCACTAGAGGGAGCAAAAAGCAAATTCACAACAGGTCAGGTATCGGGCCTATTCTTCCGTGGCAGCTGTTACTGTCTGCAGGCTTTCTCAAAGGCCCGCAGAAAAGTGTCCAAGTCCCCGTCCTTTTCCATCACAGGAAAGTGCTCGGGCCGGGGTTTGGGAAACTGAGGGTTGCTTGACTCAATGCTGGACTGGGACAACCTCTGCATTTGGAGTCGGGCTAACTCCAGCTGGTGCTGCCGATCCGCTTGCCACTCGGCTCTCTCCGCCTGGCGCTTTTCTGCTTTCTCTTGGTATTGCTGGATCAGCTGCAGACGTCCCTCACCGTCGTTGGTGGGGAATTCTTGCAAGGCCGCCATCAGGTGGAGGTTGAATTCACCCTGGTTGCTATTAGGGCCATCATTCAGTGGTTGGACCTCTGCTGCAGCACCATTTGCACTTGGGCTGGCTTCTGTATCTGCTGGGCTCTGAGCGATTTCCCGTTGCACCAGGGCCGCGACCAGTTGGCTTTTGTTTTGCTTTTGCCATTGGCGTCGATCTGCATCAACCCGCAAAGGGCAATAAGTGTCCTTCTTCTGCTGGTTGTACCAGCCTTCTCCCTTTGCAGCCAACATTGCCAAATAAAAGATAGGACAGAAAAACAAAGAGAAGGGTAGGGGGTAATTGCAAGTACACACGGTATCGTCTCAGGACTAGTAAACACCGAGCTTGCTCTCCAAACTTTTTTGCGCAGAGTCCTCGCAAGAACTTCACAAGTTTTTAGTGAGAGGAATGATTACTCAAACCAGATCACTAATGCTCTATTTTCCCACCGCTCTGCCACCAATATGTCACTGTTCACATTGTGCTGCCAACACTAGGTCACGGATCCCAGCCGTATGTCAGGGATCCCGTTGAGGATTTCTTTATCGTCCCCACTACTCACACCAATTTGTCATGAACCGGGGTTGTATTAGGATTCGGAAGAGACCCAAAAAGTTGACCCTCTGGATCACGGCTACAGAGCTTCCGAGGACGAGCGGACAGGTAGAGCCACCCCCTATACAGGGAACAGGCCCAAGGAGGATGAAGCCGCAACTGCCGGAGCCAAAGGGGCGACTAAGGACTGGACTAAGGAAGAGGAGAAGACGGGATGAAGTCAGGACCTCAAAGGTGACAGAAACAGCAGAGGCACAGGACCGACAGGGACAGCAGAGAACACAGAGGTGGCAAGAGCGGCAGAGACACAGGACTGGCAGGGATGGCAGAGACACAGGACTGGCAGGGACAGCAGAGACTCTGGACTGGCAGGGACGGTAGAGACACAGGACTGGCAGGGACGGCAGAGACACTGGTCTGGCAGGAAAGGCAGAGTCACAGGACTGGCAGGGACGGCAGAGACACTGGACTGGCAGGAACGGCAGAAACACAGGCTGAAACCAAAGCAGAGTCACAGCGGAGAGAACAGAGACAGGGAGCCAAGGAACCTAAAGAAGCGCAAGCCAAAACTAGCGACAACCATAGACACTAAGGCGTCTTACCAGGGTAGACACAGGGAAGAAGTACCAGACGGGCGCTGCCATATTGGGGCGGAGCCATTGGGTCACAACCTCCCAGAAGCCCCAGCAGTGAGAGGAGTGCATCTGCGCATGCGCGGACCGCTGAAGGGACGAGCACCAGTGAATTCGGATGGAGGAGAGCAAGGAGGGGCGTCGGGAGTGCGCCGGCTGTAAAGGTAAGTATTAGGTGGCGTAAGAGTACTCCGTCTCTTACTCCCTCTCCCTCTAGAACTGGAAAGGAACCTCCTCAAAATAAGAGGAGCGTTGATATTCTCTAGAGGTTCCCAAGATCTCTCCTCAGGACCGAAACCCTTTCAATCGATCAAATAAAAGGTACTACCTCTTAACACATTTCCTGGTGAAAATATCCTTCATTTCAAAAGAATCATCAGAAGTACTGGGTAGAGGAGAGTGAGACGGAATAGAATGAAAATTATTAAAAATTGCAGGTTTGAGGAGAGACAAATGGAAAGCATTGGGAATGCGCAACAAAGTAGGCAACTTTAACTTGTAGGCTGTGTCATTAATATGGCTAGAAACCTCAAAAGGTCCGATGTAATGTGGACCTAACTTTTGAGAGGGAATCTTGAGTCTGATGTAGCGTGAGGATAGCCAGACTTTGTCACCAGGACGATACGGAGGAACATCTAAACGCCTTTTATCCGCATATTTTTTCATTCTGTTACTAGCCTTTTCAAGCGCGTCTTTAGTCTCTTGCCAAATTTTGGAAAATTCCAAGGACAAGAAATCCGCCGCCGGTGCACCTGAGGTGGGGAGCACAGGGAGAGAATGCCGGAATGTTGCCCAAAAACAACAAAAAGAGACTAAGACGAGGATTCACTAGTGTGATTATTATAGGCGAATTCTGCCCAGGGAAGAAGAGACACCCAGTCATTATGATGAGCATTGATAAAATGCCGAAGATAAGACGTGAGAATTTGATTCACACGCTCCACTTGACCGTTGGACTGGGGATGGTATGTGGAGGAGAAATCCAGCTATACTTTCATAAGTCCACACAGGGCTCTCCAAAAACGAGCGGTAAACTGAACTCCTCGGTCAGACACAATATGCTGAGGGAATCCGTGAAGTCGAAAGACTTGATGTAAAAAGATCTTTGCTTGGTCAGGAGCGGAAGGTAAACCAGGCAAAGAGATAAAGTGGGCCATCTTGGAAAATCTATCCACCATCACGAAAATAACGGTGAAATGTGAGGACTGCGGTAAATCAGTGACAAAGTCCATCACAATATGACTCCAGGGAACAGAAGGCACAGGAAGTGGATGCAGAGATCCCGAAGGTAGCTGCCGAGGAACTTTGTTCCTGGCACATGAGGAACAGAAAGCAACAAAATCCAGGACATCTTGATGAAGTGAAGGCCACCAATAATGGCGAGAAATCAAGGAGAGAGTCTTCTTGCCCCCAACGTGTCTGGCAAACCGGGAAGAATGGCCCCAACATAAGACTTTCATCTTGTCATGATTTGACACGAAGGTTTTTCCCGGAGGAGTGATTACGTTCAGGGGCGCTATGGAGACGATCTTAGCAGGATTGACAATATGCACAGGTCTCTCCTCATCATCCAGTGGAAACAAAGGGTGGTTATTAATGGAGCACACTCGGACTGGGTCGCGGTTAGCAGTGGGGTACCACAGGGGTCAGTATTGGGCCCTCTCCTTTTTAACATATTTATTAATGACCTTGTAGGGGGCATACAGAGCAGAATTTCAATAGTTGCAGATGACACTAAACTCTGCAGGGTAATCAATACCGAGAAGAACAATTTTATATTACAGGAGGATTTATGTAAACTAGAAGCTTGGGCTGACAAATGGCAAATGAGCTTTAATTGGGATATATGTAAGGTCATGCACTTGGGCAGAAGTAATAAGATGTATAACTATGTGCTTAATTGTAAAACACTGAGCAAAACCGTCAATGAAAAAGACCTTGGTGTATGGGTGGATGACAAACTCACATTTAGTGGCCAGTGTCAGGCAGCTGCTACAAAGGCAAATAAAATAATGGGATGCATTAAAAGAGGCATAGATGCTCATGAGGAGAGCATAATTTTACCTCTATACAAGTCACTAGTTCAACCACACTTAGAATACTGTGTACATTTCTGGTCTCTGGTGTATAAGAAAGACATAGCTGAACTAGAGCGGGTGCAGAGAAGAGTAACCAAGGTTATTAGAGGACTAAGGGGTCTGAAATACCAAGATAGATTATTATACTTTGGGCTATTTAGTTTGGAAAAACAAAGGCTAAGGGGTGATCTTATTTTAATATATAAATATATGAGGGGACAGTACAAAGACCTTTCTGATGATCTTTTTAATCAAAGATCTGAGACAGGGACAAGGGGGCATCCTCTACGAAACCTTTTGTTTCCTATCCCTGAGCCAGCTCTTAACCCACTTACACATATTTTCCCCTATCCCCATTATTCTCATTTTATGTATCAACCTTTTGTGTGGCACCGTATCAAAAGCTTTTGAAAAGTCCATATACACTATGTCCACTGCGTTCCCTTGGTCCAGTACGGAACTTACCTCTTCACAGAAACTGATCAGATTAGTCTGACAGGAACGGTCTCTAGTAAACCAATGCTGATACTGGGTCATGAGGTTATTCCTCTTCAGATACTCCAGTATAGCATCTCTTAGAATATCCTCCAGGATTTTACCCACAGTAGAGGTTAAGCTTACTGGCCTATAATTTCCAAGTTCAGTTTTTGTCCCCTTTTTGAATATTGGCACCACATTTGCTATACGCCAGTCCTGTGGTACAGACCCTGTTATTATGGAGTCTTTAAAGATCTAATATATAATTGCCTAGAATACTACTTCCTGCAATTTGTGCCAACTTCCGTGGCTTTGTCCGGAGCTAATGTCCGGAGCTAATGTCCGGAGCTAATGTCCGGAGCTAATGTCCGGAGATAAGTGACGTCACCAGTGTCCTACACCCAGGCAGAGCACAGGGGCCCCAGGCAGCATATGGGGCCCCAGGCAGAGCACAGTGGCCCCAGGCAGAGCACAGGGGCCCCAGGCAGCATATGGGGCCCCAGGCAGAGCACAGTGGTCCCAGGCAGAGCACAGGGGCCCCAGGGAGCCTATGGGGCCCCAGGCAGAGCACAGTGGCCCCAGGCAGAGCACAGGGGCCCCAGGCAGTATATGGGGCCTCAGGCAGAGCACAGGGGCCCCAGGCAGCATATGGGGCCCCAGGCAGAGCACAGTGTCCCCAGGCAGAGCACAGGGGCCCCAGGCAGAACATGGGGCCCCAGGCAGAGCACAGGGGCCCCAGGCAGCATATGGGGCCCCAGGCAGAGCACAGTGGCCCCAGGCAGAGCACAGGGGCCCCAGGCAGAACATGGGGCCCCAGGCAGAGCACACGGGCCCCAGGCAGAGCACAGGGGCCCCAGGTAGCATATGAGGCCCCAGGCAGAGCACAGGGGCCCCAGGCAGCATATGGGGCCCCAGGCAGAGCACAGTGGCCCCAGGCAGCATATGGGGCCCCAGGCAGAGCACAGTGGTCCCAGGCAGAACACAGGGGCCCCAGGCAGCTTATGGGGCCCCAGGCAGAGCACAGTGGCCCCAGGCAGAACATGGGGCCCCAGGCAGAGCACAGTGGCCCCAGGCAGAGCACAGGGGCCCCAGGCAGAACATGGGGCCCCAGGCAGAGCACAGGGGCCCCAGGCAGAGCACAGGGGCCCCAGGCAGCATATGGGGCCCCAGGCAGAGCACAGGGGCCCCAGGCAGCATATGGGGCCCCAGGCAGAGCACAGGGGCCCCAGGCAGAGCACACACCAAATCGGAGGCCGAGGGGCCCCGCCAACCAAATCGGAGGCCGAGGGACCCCGCCAACCAAATCGGAGGCCGAGGAGCCCCGCCCACCAAATCGAAGGCCGAGCGGCCCGGCCCACCAAAGCGGAGGCCGAGGGGCCCGGCCCCGCCCACCAAAGCGGAGGCCGAGGGGCCCCGACCACCACATCGGAGGCCGAGGGGCCCCGCCCACCAAATCGGAGGCCGAGGGTCCCCGCCCACCAAATCGGAGGCCGAGGGTCCCCGCCCTCCAAATCGGAGGCCGAGGGTCCCCGCCCACCAAATCGGAGGCCGAGGGTCCCCGCCCAACAAATCGGAGGCCGAGGGTCCCCGCCTACCAAATCGGAGGCCGAGGGTCCCCGCCCACCAAATCGGAGGCCGAGGGTCCCCGCCCACCAAATCGGAGGCCGAGGGGCCCCGCCCACCAAATCGGAGGCCGGGGGTCCCCGCCCTCCAAATCGAAAGCCGAGGGGCCCCGCCCACCACATCAGAGGCCGAGGGGCCCCGCCCACCAAATCGGAGGCCGACGGTCCCCGCCCACCAAATCGGAGGCCGAGGGTCCCCGCCCACCAAATCGGAGGCCGAGGGTCCAAACCATCCAAATCGGAGGCCGAGGGGCCCCGCCCACCAAATCGGAGGCCGACGGTCCCCGCCCACCAAATCGGAGGCCGAGGGTCCCCGCCCACCAAATCGGAGGCCGAGGGACCCCGCCCACCAAATCGGAGGCCGAGGGGCCCCACCCACCAAAGCGGAGGCCGAGGAGCCCCGCCCACCAAATCGAAGGTCGAGGGTCCCCGCCCACCAAATCGGAGGCCGAGGGTCCCCGCCCACCAAATCGGAGGCCGAGGGTCCCCACCCACCAAATCGGAGGACGAGGGGCCCCACCAACCAAATCGGAGGCCGAGAAGCCCCGCCCACCAAAAGCAAGTGCGGCCCCAAAAGTAAGTGCGCCCCCGGGTGCAAAAGTAAGTGCGCCCCCGGGTGCAAAAGTAAGTGCGCCCCCGGGTGCAAAAGTAAGTGCGCCCCCGGGTGCAAAAGTAAGTGTGCCCCCGGGTGCAAAAGTAAGTGCGCCCCCGGGTGCAAAAGTAAGTGCGCCTCCGGGTGCAAAAGTAAGTGCGCCCCCGGGTGCAAAAGTAAGCGCGCCCCCGGCCCCGGGTGCAAAAGTAAGCGTGCCCCCCAGTCCCGTGTGTGAAAAGTGCTGCTGTAAAGCTGGTAGCGCTGTTCAAGCACCATGTATTTCCTTCAGGAAATGCCCATCTAATATATAATTGCCTAGAATACTACTTCCTGCAATTTGTGCCAACTTCCGTGGCTTTGTCCGGAGCTAATGTTCGGAGATAATGTTCGGAGCTAATGTCCGGAGCTAATGTCCGGAGCTAATGTCCGGAGCTAATGTCCGGAGATTAATTGCCTAGAATACTACTTCCTGCAATTTGTGCCAACTTCCGTGGCTTTGTCCGGAGCTAATGTCCGGAGATAATGTCCGGAGCTAATGTCCGGAGCTAATGTCCGTCACCAGTGTCCTACACCCAGGCAGAGCACAGGGGCCCCAAGCAGCATATGGGGCCCCAGGCAGAGCACAGTGGCCCCAGGCAGAGCACAGGGGCCCCAGGCAGCATATGGGGCCCCAGGCAGAGCACAGTGGTTCCAGGCAGAGCACAGGGGCCCCAGGCAGCCTATGGGGCCCCAGGCAGAGCACAGTGGCCCCAGGCAGAGCACAGGGGCCTAAGGCAGCATATGGGGCCCCAGGCAGAGCACAGGGGCCCCAGGCAGCATATGGGGCCCCAGGCAGAGCACAGTGGCCCCAGGCAGAGCACAGGGGCCCCAGGCAGAACATGGGGCCCCAGGCAGAGCACAGGAGCCCCAGGCAGCATATGGGGCCCCAGGCAGAGCACAGGGGCCCCAGGCAGCATATGGGGCCCCAGGCAGAGCACAGTGGTCCCAGGCAGAGCACAGGGGCCCCAGGCAGCTTATGGGGCCCCAGGCAGAGCACAGTGGCCCCAGGCAGAACATGGGGCCCCAGGCAGAGCACAGTGGCCCCAGGCAGAGCACAGGGGCCCCAGGCAGAACATGGGGCCCTAGGCAGAGCACAGGGGCCCCAGGCAGAGCACAGGGGCCCCAGGCAGCATATGGGGCCCCAGGCAGAACACAGGGGCCCCAGGCAGCATATGGGGCCCCAGGCAGAGCACAGTGGCCCCAGGCAGAGCACAGGGGCCCCAGGCAGCATATGGGGCCCCAGGCAGAGCACAGTGGTCCCAGGCAGAGCACAGGGGCCCCAGGCAGCCTATGGGGCCCCAGGCAGAGCACAGTGGCCCCAGGCAGAACATGGGGCCCCAGGCAGAGCACAGGGGCCCCAGGCAGAGCACAGGGGCCCCAGGCAGCATATGGGGCCCCAGGCAGAGCACAGTGGTCCCAGGTAGAGCACAGGGGCCCCAGGCAGCCTATGGGGCCCCAGGCAGAGCACAGGGGCCCCAGGCAGCATATGGGGCCCCAGGCAGAGCACAGGGGCCCCAGGCAGCATATGGGGCCCCAGGCAGAGCACAGTGGCCCCAGGCAGCGCACAGGGGCCCCAGGCAGAACATGGGGCCCCAGGCAGAGCACAGGGGCCCCAGGCAGCATATGGGGCCCCAGGCAGAGCACAGGGGCCCCAGGCAGCATATGGGGCCCCAGGCAGAGCACAGCGATATTTTGGACCACTGTGCGGTGTTTCAGACCCCCTGTGTGATGTCTGGGGCCCTGTTATTAAGTATATTAAAGATTAAAGTAACGTATATTAAAGTATATTATAGATCAAATTTGACACGTTTATGAGCACCATTGAGTGATATACTCAAGAATTATATAATTTTTCAACATTTTATGGTTTCAAACTGTAAACACTCAGAGTTTTTTTTACTTCAACCAGAAAACCTTAACGGTTCATAAAAAACTTGACTGTTCAGGATATGATAAAAGTCATAGTATTCTGAATCTTTAACTTATAAAGATACCTTTACATGGGGTGATTATTGGTTCCAGAGAGGCTTTCGGCCGATAATCGTACACATGGCTGGTGACAGGACAATACAATATAAACGTTCAAAGGTAAACACTGATAACATTAAAATCTAATATATAATTGCCTAGAATACTACTTCCGGCAATTTGTGCCAACTTCCGTGGCTTTGTCCGGAGATAATGTCCGGAGATAAGTGACGTCACCAGCGTCCTACACCCGCTCAGGGTGGACAAAGATATATGCCTTCGTGGTGCGCGGCACTTTTCTGATTGGTTGCCGCCTGCCGCGAGCGACCAATCAGAAATGTGCCGTACTGTGACACACTCCGCCCGCCATTTTGGTGTGATTTTTGAATTTTTACCTCACAGCAAGTTTCTACTGCGTGGAGGCGGTCCCAGTGACGTCGCTCTTCAAGCTCCTGCCGAATTTCGTCAAAAAAATGATAATACCATTTACCATAACTATATATATTTAGTTGTGAAGTGGTTCAGTGACATTTTCACACCAATTTTGAACTTTTGTTTGGTGTTTTCTCCATATACTGCCTATTATTCACTGACTGTTATACTGAGAGTCTGCCGTTTATTAACCTCTTCTTTGCCACACTGGGTATATTGCTCTATTATTTGCCACATAAGGACATTGTCCATTATTGCCCAGCAATTTCTCTGCAATATAAACTGCCTATTTATTAATATCTGTATTCCTGCAAAGAACTATTGCCTATTATTAACTGGCTATTTTCCTACTACCTGACACTGCCTCTTATTAACCTGTTGTTTGCCACCACCACGCTTAAAGCTGTTTAGCTTAGCCAACATGAGCTCTAATAGTAAGGATACTAATGACACAGAGCCCAAAGCTGCTGATGGCGCACGTAAGATTAGGTCTGATATAAAGTATACTAATAATGCAGAGCAAAAAGACGCCGATGCCGCACGTAAGCGTAAACAGCGTGCTAACAAGAGTACAGAGGATAGATGCAAGCGCCTGGACACTGTTAAGTATAGTAATGACACAGAGTCCAAAGCTGCTGATGGCGCACGTAAGATCAGGTCTGATATAAAGTATGGTAATGATGCAGAGCGAAAAGCCGCCGATGCCGCACGTAAGCGCAAACAGCGTGTTAACAAGAGTACAGAGGATAGATGCAAGCGCCTGGATACTGTTAAGTATACTAATGACACAGAGTGTAAAGCTGCTGATGGCGCACGTAAGATCAGGTCTGATATAAAGTATGGTAATGATGCAGAGCAAAAAGCCGCCGATGCCACACGTAAGCGCAAACAGCGTGTTAACAAGAGTACAGAGGATAGATGCAAGTGCCTGGATACTGTTAAGTATACTAATGACACAGAGTCCAAAGCTGCTGATGGCGCACGTAAGATCAGGTGTGATATAAAGTATGGTAATGATGCAGAGCGAAAAGCCGCCGATGCTGCACGTAAGCGTAAACAGCGTGCTAACAAGAGTACAGAGGATAGATGCAAGCACCTGGACACTGTTAAGTATACTAATGACACAGAGCCCAAAGCTGCTGATGGCGCACGTAACATCAGGTCTGATAATAAGTATACCAATGACGCACAGCGAAAAGACACCGATGCTGCACGTAAGCGCAAACAGCGTGCTAACAAGAGTACAGAGGATAGATGCAAGCGCCTGGACACTGTTAAGTATACTAATGACACAGAGCCCAAAGCTGCTGATGGCGCACGTAACATCAGGTCTGATAATAAGTATACCAATGACGCAGAGCGAAAAGCCGCCGATGCCGCACGTAAGCGCAAACAGCGTGCTAACGAGACTACAGAGGACAGACAGAAGCGCCTGGACACTGTTAATGCTGCTTGCAATAAACGCATTACTAATGAGTCTTTTGAGGACAAAACTAATCGATTAAGTAATAAAGCTGCTGCTGCACGCTCTCAACGTTGCAAACATAATATTTCCACGTCCTCAGTCATAGATTCTGCCCACAATACAGCTTCTTTGTCTCCATTCATAGAATTTGTGCAGCCTGAAGCTCCTTTAACCGTTGGAAAATCTGCACGTAAGCGCAAACACTGTCCTACTTACACTCCAAATGATAAACGCCATCGCCTGTACACCGTTAAGTCTGCTTATAAGACATGCTTCACACCTGACTCTTCTAAGGCAACAAACAAACCATTACCAAATGCAGGTGGTGCACACCGTGAACGGCGCAAAAAAAACGCTTGCGACTCCATATTAATAAACCCTGACCACGATACACCTTCCAACTCCTCAGTGATTGAATCTGTGGACAGTGAAGATCCTCTACCAGGTCCACGCTTTATATATGTTGGCTTAAAGAAACATTCCAATGCTCCGTTACCACAACCTGTACCTCAACATCCTACAGGTTTTACTAATGATGACAGTACCATAGTAGAACACTCCTGTGGTCCTATGAACTATTTATGTGAACATTGTCAAGCATTACATTTTAATGCTGAGATACCAGCAGATAAAAATTTTACTCTGTGTTGTCACAAGAGTAAAGTGCATATACCTATACCCCAATATCCCGAGGTCTTTAAACGATTGCTGACAGGGGAGAGTGAGTTCAGTAAGAATCTCATGGAAAATATTCGTAGTATTAACAGCTCATTTGCTTTCGCCTCCATGGGTGCCAATATATCCCCTCCACCTGGACATGGCCCTTACTGTTTCCGTATACATGGACAAATATATCATCGTACTGGAACCCTACATCCCAGTGATGATCAAGTTCCAGCTTATGCCCAACTGTATATTTTGGATACCGCTACCGCGAATGAACAACGTTTAAACTGTGAACAAAATCAAAAATGTCATCCCACTTTGATGAGTATAATTGCTCTTCAGTTAGACAATGTGAATCCCTTTGTTGCTGCCTACAAAATGTTACGAGATGTGGAACATGAAGAACATCTTAAAGCTGAAGCTAATAGCACTCTCATGCCAAATATCATCATGGCCCTTAAACAAGATCGGAATCAAGACCCTCGCCGATATAATAATCCAACTGTCAATGAAGTTGCTGTCGTATTTGAAAATGACAATGGAGAGCCACCATTTAATCGTGATATTTTAATACATTTACAACCGGACCCCAAAAATCCTTTGGCGCCAAGAACACAACAGGTCAGCATTCTACACAGTAATTTAGATGCTTTACTCTATCCTTTATTTTTCCCTTACGGAGACCAGGGCTGGCATGATGGCCTCAAGCAACAAGGGCAAAGTCCACGCAGAGTTACACAACTGCAATATTACTGCTATGTGCTGTCTGTCCATAATCAGTTTAATCCACTCCTGAATGGTGGCAAACTCACTCAGCAGTACTTAGTGGATGCTTATGTGAAAATCGAGGCAAATCGCCTAAATTATATCCGTCAACACCAAAAGGATTTGAAAGTAGAGGATTATTGTGTACTCCAGGAACATCTCCAGAAAAAATCCATTGAGAAGGGCATCCCCATTGGAAAAACGGTCATTTTACCATCTTCGTTTGAAGGCAGTCCCAGGAATATGCAGCAGCGGTACCAGGATGCCATGGCTATTGTGACTAAATATGGTCGTCCTGATCTATTCATCACCATGACCTGTAATCCGAAATGGAATGAGATTACTGAGAATTTGGAACCTTGGCAGCGTGTGGAACATAGACGTGATTTGGTGGCACGTGTTTTCAAAATAAAACTGGAAGCACTCTTAAAAGACATTAACAACGGATTATTTGGGAAAGTTTGCGCTATGGTTCATGTAATTGAATTTCAAAAACGTGGCCTTCCACACGCTCACATTTTGATTATTCTGGACAGCAACTCCAAATTAAGGACTGAGGAGGACATAGACAATACAGTGTGGGCTGAAATTCCCAATCCTACCCACTACCCTCAGCTCCATAAAATTGTTCTCCAACATATGATTCATGGTCCGTGTGGAGAACACAACCCAAATTCTCCCTGTATGGATCTGGGGAAGTGTACAAAAGGTTTCCCTAAAGATTTGCAACCAAGAACCATCATAGCTAAGGACGCCTATCCTACTTATCGCAGACACTTTGGCCCATCTTTTCAACACCATTCTAACATGATTGACAATTTGTGGGTGGTTCCATATAATCCGTTCCTGCTATTAAAATACAAGTGCCATATAAATGTCGAAGTTTGTGGTTCCATTCAGGCTGTGAAATATTTATTTAAATACGTCTACAAAGGACATGATAAAGCCAATCTTGAAATCTGCCAGACTAACATCCAACATGATGAAACACACCAATTCATGGATTCAAGATATGTCAGTGCACCAGAGGCAGCTTGGCGAATATTCTCATATCCAATGCATAAACAATCTCATAGCATCATTCGCCTTGCTGTACATCTACCGCATTCTCAGCCACTCTATTTTCATGAGGATGACTCTATTGGAAACATCAAACAAAAGCTCCATCAAAATTCTACACTTATGGCCTACTTCAAGCTTAATCAGAACGACCATCATGCTCATATGTATTTATACCGTGAAATTCCCGAAAACTATGTTTGGAAAGAAGGTTCTTGGGAAGTTAGAAAGCGAGCAGGTGGTTCTGTGATTGGACGAATGTATACTGTCAGTGTGAAAGACCAAGAACGCTACTATTTAAGATTGTTATTGTTACATGTCAAAGGTGCAACCAGTTTTGACAGCATAAAAACTGTACACGGAGTCATACATGAAACCTTCAAAGATGCGGCATTAGCTCTTGGCTTACTATTTGATGATAGTCTGTGGAGAAATACATTACTTGATGCCAGTATTCTCAACATGCCAGCACAGCTACGTGACATGTTTGCCTACATTTGTATTTTTGGTCCTCCAGCTAAACCTCGGGACTTATGGGATGAATTTAAGGAACACTTTGTAGAAGACTACTGCTATGCATACCACTCCGACACTCTGGAGTGTGTCAATTGTGAAGGCTATGCTATGACAGATGTCCAACATGTTCTTAAAGCTCATGGCAAAACTTATACTGATTTTAATTTGCCACATCCAGTCAAGAAACAACACCTCCTCCCACAGTATGATAAAGATTATGAGCTATCAGCAGCTGCTGAAATGAAAGCTACTCTAAATGAGGACCAACTTTTTGCTTTTGATGCTATCACTCAAGCTTTAGAAGACACTAATTCTACAGCAAAGTGTTTTTTCCTTGATGGTCTTGGTGGCAGCGGAAAAACGTACCTATATCATCTACTCCTACATCAGCTAAGAGGACAAGGAGACATTGTGTCACCTGCTGCCACTACTGGAGTTGCCGCCAACTTGCTACAAGGTGGACGAACCATTCATTCTCTTTATGGGATTCCAATTCCTGTGAATGAAACATCTGTTTCCAGGATTAAGAATGATACCGATGCAGCAAAAGATTTGCACAGCACTAAACTTTTTATTATTGATGAGTGCACAATGCTATCCAAATATGCATTGCATGTCATTGATAGAGTTTTACGTGATGTCATGACAACAAATGTAGCTCACAAAGAAAAAACACCGTTTGGAGGTAAAGTGATTGTTTTTGGAGGCGACTTTAGACAATGTCTTCCTGTCATCCCTCATGGGACAAGAACTGATGTTGTAGAGAGCTGTATAAAATATTCACAACACTGGCAACATTTTACTCGCCTGCCACTTATTAACAACATGCGCTCCATTGATCCTCACTACAGCAGTTGGTTGCTTCAACTGGGAAATGGTGAACTATCTAATAAACATAACCTTGGAGATGATGTAATTGAAATTCCTCCAGACATGGTATGCACTGGCTCTTTAATAATTGAAATTTTTGGAGATAATCTTTGTATTGATATGAATGACACCGAAAGCATAAATACAGCTGCATCTCATGCAATTTTATGTCCAAAAAATGAGGACGTTGAGAAAGTCAATTCCCAAGTCATGGATTTATTGATAGGTGACTATACTGAATATATAAGTGATGATTCCATCGATCCTGATGAAGCTGATGACCTCGATCAATACCCACTTGAGTTTTTGAATTCACTAACACAAACTGGAATGCCTTCACATCGGCTGAAACTTAAAATTGGCACCATTGTCATGTTATTACGTAATCTGAACACGAACAAAGGTCTCTGCAATGGTACGCGGCTCATTGTCACTGCCTTACATGCCAATATCATACTGGCTAAAGTAATTAGTGGGTCAGCAGCAGGAAATGTGGTATTCATTCCACGAATTGATTTGTGTCCATCAGAGACTGGATTACCTTTTAAATTAAGACGGAGACAATTTCCCATCAAGCCCGCATTTGCAATGACCATAAATAAATCTCAAGGCCAGACCCTCCATCGAGTTGGCATTTATCTACCAGAACCTGCTTTTGCCCATGGTCAATTGTATGTTGCTTTTTCCAGGGTGAAGCAATGTTGCAATGTGAGGGTTAAAGTGGTTAATACACCACTTCAAGGACAATTATTGGCTGATAGTACTAAAGTCTTCACACGTAATATTATCTACAAAAATATTTTAGTTTAAAGTTACTTTTCTTTTTTTTCATTATTCAGTTTTTCTAATAACATAGACAGCAATAGGCAAATTCTATGTATAGAGATAAGGAAAAAAAACAAAAACAAAAAAAAATTAGTGTAGCCATAGACATATAGATTTTAAGTACTTATGTAGGAAATACGTATATAACATACGTACTCATTAGCATATAGGGTTAATAACTCTATATCATATCTACATAAATTTAGAAATATGATATATCAATACATATTTTTATAGGTAAGTAGAACACACATTAAGTACAAGATGTAAGATGTGTATCATCCAAATGCCTGTATTTGGTGATAGGAACCTGTATTTGAAGCTCCAGCAGTATAGCTGCTGAGAGATTTCATTTTGTTTTTAAAAAGGGTGAGGTTTTTGTGAACAGGTAAGAGACGGGTGGGATGGCTGTTCACACACATCTCTATCTCCAGGTGTGTTCTGTACATAGAAATAGATATATAGATAGGTACATATTTAGATAGATAGGGAAAGAATAGAGATTTTGCTTTCACATCAACATTTTTCTGCTATTTGGAGAATTTATGGTGGAAAAAAGGCTATTTCTGCACTTCCTGCCTAAGGGCTGACCCACGCCACTCTTGCTGTAAGTTGCATGCAATGTATACGGAATTTGTACTTCACTTGCGGCAGGTGCGGCACATGTGGTTTGTGCAGTTTTCGCCACAAAATCTCCACTTACCAGTGTTTTTGTTGTGGCTGCATTTAATGCAATTGTCGAAGCCGCGTTTGCCACATTTACTGCAAGTTAACTCCAAGCTTCATCTACATTGCATGGCACTTGCTGAAAGTGTGTTGTAGGTCAGTTCTTTGGTGCCAAGTGTGGAAGTTGTATTGTTTTTAACATTACTTCTGCAAATATCAGAAACATGCAGATGTGAAAGAGGTTTGAGTATTAAGAAATAGGAATCAGTTAGTTAGGACCCATCAGTTCAAAGGCTACCGTGATGTGTTTGATGGGCATGCTTATTATATTAGCCCATCGGTGTACTATGAACGTTGATTTCTTAAATTTTACACTTCTGTAAAAATAAACACAAAAAATTTGGATACACAAAAAGGCTTTTATTTCTGTTGTACTTATTAGAATTATTTAAAATGAAGGTTTAGCTAAGCCCAAGAGATGATTAAAAACGTTTCATACCAACCCATCAGATGTAAAATTACTGTGAAAATACCTGATGGGCACACAAGTATGCGCCAGTATGGGTACTAAGAGCTTTTCCACATAATAATGAAATATTTTAAAATGTCATAGAACATACCAATATACATAGTTATTGATACATATTATTTATTATTTACATTATTGTTCTTAAGCAAAGAACCGTTGTTGTGGCATTTGCCACAACACGCAAAGTTGTTGTCTGATGTCTTTCATCACTCCCCTCATAAGCATGTTCATGGATCCTGTGTAACTGTACCTTAAATAACAAGAATTGTCAAGAGCTGGTGAGTGCAGCCATTTTTTGTTCTTTCTTACTATTATTTATTAATTGTATTATTCTTACATTTGAATAAATAAAGTATATATGGATTCTAGACTCCCGATTCTTTAGAATCGGGCTGCCATCTAGTTAAAAATAATGGTCTATCAATGACTGTACTTAGTTCCTGCAGTTCTCGGGGGTGTATCCCATCTGGGCCCGGAGATTTGTCAATTTTAGCGATTTTTTGCAGTGTGTGTACAGTATGTGATTGGGTGCTGTGTGTACAGTATGTTATTGTATGGTAGCAGTGTGTGTATAGTATGTGATTGTATGGGAGCAGTGTGTACAGTATGTGATTGTATGGAGCAGTGTGTGCACAGTATGTGATAGTATGGGAGCAGTGTGTACAGTATGTGATTGTATGGGTGCTGTGTGTACAGTATGTGATTGTATGGAGCAGTGTGTGTACAATATGTGATTGTATGGAGCAGTGTGTGTACAGTATGTGATTGTATGGGAGCAGTGTGTACAGTATGTGATTGTATGGGAGCAGTGTGTACAGTATGTGATTGTATGGGAGCAGTGTGTGTATAGTATGTGAATGTATGGAGCAGTGTGTGCACAGTATGTGATTGTATGGAGCAGTGTGTGTACAGTATGTGATTGTATGGAGCAGTGTGTTTACAGCATGTGATTGTATGGGTGCTGTGTGAACAGTACTTGATTCTATGGGAGCTGTATGTACAGTATGTGACTGTATGGAGCAGTGTGTACAGTATGTGATTGTATGGAGCAGTGTGTGTACAGTATGTGATTGTATGGAGCAGTGTGTGTACAGCATGTGATTGTATGGGAACAGTGTGTGTACAGTATGTGATTGTATGGGAGCAGTGTGTGTACAGTATAGGACTGTATGGGAGCAGTGTGTACAGTATGTGATTGTATGGGTGCTGTGTGTACAGTACTTGATTCTATGGGAGCTGTATGTACAGTATGTGATTGTATGGGTGCAGTGTGTACAGTATGTGATTGTATGGGTGCTGTGTGTACAGTGCTTGATTCTATGGGAGCTGTATGTACAGTATGTGATTGTATGGGAGCAGTGTGTGTACAGTATGTGATTGTACGGAGCAGTGTGTGTACAGTATGTGATTGTATGGGTCTTGTGTTTACAGTATGTGATTGGGTGCTGTGTGTACAGTATGTGACTGTATGGAGCAGTGTGTGTACAGTATATGACTGTATGGGTGCAGTGTGTGTACAGTATGTGATTGTATGGGAGCTGTGTGTACAGTGTGTGATTGTATAGGAGCAATGTGTGTACAGTATGTGATTGCATGGGTACTTGTTGAGGAGAGCCATAAGATCAAATACTTAATTAACCTCAAGACATAAGAGATTGAGAGAAGAGACCCATAACGTGTATTGTTTAATCTTACATAAGCTTTCTCAGATCAAAGTAAGAAACTAAAGATGGCTGCCATTTCCCGTTTCACCACACCATGTGCTGATGTCCAAGATGATGCCCACCCTGATGACCTCATGGATCCACCCACAGTGACGCCCACCTTGATGACCTCATGGACCAACCCACCCTGATGACCTCATGGATCCGCCCACGGACTTGCTCATTGCCCAACCCACTAACCAATGGAATACATCCGATCACTCCCATTTTAGAGCTAACCGAGCCCCCCTTACAGGGGTTATATAAACCTGTGTTCTAACTAAATAAAGGCCTTTGGAGCTGAGCCATAGATTGATCAAGGAGAGTTTACATCCAATTGTGTGTGTCTGGTATATTTCTTTAGTGCGCACCTGATCAATATCCATTAGGCCAGGAGTAGGCAACTAGAGTGAACATTTCTTATTGTTC
The DNA here is from genome assembly GCF_051348905.1 of Ranitomeya variabilis. Lineage (NCBI taxonomy): Eukaryota > Metazoa > Chordata > Amphibia > Anura > Dendrobatidae > Ranitomeya > Ranitomeya variabilis. Next base: position 673,445,509 of record NC_135235.1, on the reverse strand, counting down.
AACCTAACATACTGTGTGTGTAAGGGATGTGAAATGTGTATTGTCCCTTCTTCTCCCCAACCCCTTTTAGTGTAAATACTGTATGTTATTGATGTGTTCATACACGGTGGTACTGCTACACATAAAGTGTATTACCACCGTGTATAAGAGTACTGCTACACATTACAAGTGTATTGCTCTGATTACATATATATATATATATATATATATATATATATATATATATATATAACTTTTAAATGTTTGGCATCATTTGCACACTGTTGATAGGAAAAGTTTGTCCCCGAGCCCAGTTCAGTGTTTGGGGCATAGTGTCCCTAGTTGGCCACTAGAGGGGGGGCACTATAGGATACAGTGAGAATAGGAGGTGCAAGGTGGGGATAAGTTAGAGAGAGCTTCCTGGTTGGGACAGTCAGGGCCTGGGCGCCCGGGCAGCTCACTGGGCTGCCTGGCCAGGAGTCATCGTGCCCTGCAATGTTCAAGGAAGGGGCTCAGCATAGTACGCCTAGCACAGAAAGGTTCCTCTAGGAGGAAGAAGTGCGGCAGTGCTGCGGATGCAGCTGAAGAGAATCTGTCCCCCTAAAGGAGTAAAGTCTGAGCACGGGCAGTACAAGCAAGATGTGGCAGATCTTTGCCTAGGCAGCAGTTCTTAGAACCATTGCGACTCTGTGGGACCGGAAGATACGGTCCGACCCGGGGATGAACATAGAGGAGGAGAGGACAGAGCAGGGACAGAAAAGAAGGTACTGACTGCCTGTATTTGAGCAAGCTGTGCAGAAATGGCCGGAGCAAGGCCGCCCAACCCCCTCACCCAAGGCCTGAAGCGGAGGCCAGCATGACAGTGGGTTAGAGGTGGGTATTTAGGGTAATTTAGGGGAGGGAACTATGGAGAAGGGTATTATGGGTTAGTTGGGGAGGGGCCTGGCAGTTCCCGCTCTCCGACCCCTGAAGCAGCAGCACGTACCATGTCGGCGGTTGACAGGGTCTTGGAGAGCCTCAGGGTTGCGGCCGCTTCGCACCCTGATGACTGGTTGGAGGCACAGGTGTCCGGTATCCTCGGTGGGGGCGCGGTGGCGACTGCTGCTACGCCACCAGAGCGGCGTGCACGGCGATGCAGGCCCCTGGAAAGGCTGTCACCCGCTAGGGCTCCCAGGGCCCTCCGCAGGCGCAGGAGCCCCTCAAGGGACCCTCCAGGCCGGTCGCCGGTGAGTAGCAGGGCCAGCAGGCCCCGGCCTGGGAGGAATACTACTGCCGGGCGGGCCCCGGCGGCGGCTGCTAGGCCTCTGTCTCGTGGCAAGAGGGGGCGGAGCCAGCACGCGCCGGACAACAGGCAAGGCCCAGCAGTGTGGGAGGCCGCAGCGGCGATGCTCCTGTCACACGGCCTGCCTCTCCAAGCCGGAGCAGCATGGGAGGCACAGTGCAGGCGGACGGCTCGGGGCAGGCATGTCTTGGGCCAGTTCAGTCACCATCTGCAGGGAGTTACCCTGCGCAGTTCAACCCCAGCGGTGGTACATCTGTGGCGCCTGGGCCGGCATCGGGCATTCAGAGGCACTTGGCAGGTGCATCTGGATTGTCAAGCACTACAGTTGGAAGTGGATTGGCAGCATTTTCTCCAGCGGTGGTACCAGACCGTTTGTCAGAGGGGCGAAGAGCGCAGCAGGTTTCGCAGAGGCCGGATGTCGCGCCGGAGAGACGTCTGGAGACCGGCAGTCCGGCTGGAGGGGTCACAGCCTCCTCGCAGCCTGGTGAGTGTTTGTCTGTGTTTACTCCATGTTTGCAAAATGTTTCCGTACCGTTTGCTGGTGGTGCGAGGGGTAGTGTGTCCGGTGTGGAGGTGTTTAGTGGGTCTGCTTCTGCGGAAGGCGCAAGTGTGCGTGAAGTGTTAGATAACGTGCAGGCTTTGTTGGCTAGGTTAGATAGAGGCTTGTTTGAGCAGAGGCAGCTAGCGGCGTGGGTAGCCCCTTGCGGGCCCTCTGTGGGTGTGGCAGCAACAGTGGCGTTGCCGGAGTCTCCGGTTTCCGTGTCGGTTCAGACGGAAAAGGAGAAGGAATGCAGGGTTCATTTGGATGATAGGGCACACGGTGAGGTCTACGTCTGTTTTGAGGGTCCGTTGGGGGCCCATCTTAAAAAAGAGGTGAAAGAAAAGATTGGTAAGGATGAATATGTGGAGATATTTTCGTTGCTGCCTCTAGAGATATTTCATTTGGATAAGGGCAAGAAAGAGGATAGCAAAAAAGAGGAAGAGGAAAAACGGAGGTGGCGTCTGATACCGCAGACATTTTCGAATTGGCTTCAAGCGTTTGCGATATTTGCCAGTGTGATTGCCGAGAAGGCGCCGGAGAACAGCGCTGGTTTATTTTGTTACATGGATTCCATAGGTGAGGCCTATCGGGTGTATGGGGGGCAGGCGTGGCTCAGGTATGATGAGCAATTTAGACAGTGTAAGGCTATTCGGCCCGCCATCAGATGGGATCAAAAGGATATCGGTCTATGGTTGAGGGTTATGGCGCAGTATAAATTTGGGCATTCCTTTCAGGGGGGATCCGGAACCTCTGCTCAGTCTAACCATACCGGCGGGTCCAGGTCCTCAGCCCATTCGAGTAATTTGGGAGAGCGTAAGCCAGGATTGTGCTGGCAGTTTAATGAGGGTCAATGCAAATTCGGGGCCAACTGCAAATTTAAGCATCTTTGCTCCCATTGCAGTGGCTCCTCTCATGGGGCCGTAAAGTGTTTTAAAAAAGGCAAGCCCAAGTCCGGGACTGGTAATTCCCAAGGGGGTGACTCCGGTGAGTTTGGAAAAGATGGCCCCGTATCTAAGTAGATACCCCAATAAGGAAAAGGCTGAATTCATATTTGAGGGTTTTAAGGACGGTTTCGTGATTCCGGCGCCCAATTTTGTTATACCACAAGGGGTTAAAAATTTACGTTCAGCTTTATTACACAGTGCGGTGGTCACTGAGAAATTGGGCAAGGAAGTGTCATTGGGCCGTATGGCGGGCCCGTTTGAGGTGGCTTCGTGGTCTGATTTAGTGGTATCGCCGCTGGGCGTCGTGCCCAAGAAAGAGCCTGGGAAATTTCGGCTGATTCATCATTTATCCTACCCGCGGGGGTTGTCCGTTAATGATGGTATAGCATCGGAGCTTTGCTCGGTGGTATACGTGTCTTTTGATGAGGCAGTTTCTTGGGTTCGTAAGTCCGGAAAAGGGGCGCTCTTAGCTAAAACGGATATTGAATCAGCATTTCGCTTGTTGCCTGTTCACCCATCCAGAGTAAGATTGTTAGGTTGTTTTTGGAATGGGGGATTTTTCATTGACAGGTGTTTACCGATGGGTTGTTCCCTATCTTGTGCGTTATTTGAATCTTTCAGTTCATTTTTGGAATGGGTCGTTCGTGATATGTCCGGTTGTGATTCTGTCATTCACTACCTGGATGATTTCTTGTGCATCGGCCCAGCGGGGTCTGACCATTGTAGCAGGTTGTTGAACGCGGTTCAGTGGGTGGCTAGTCTTTTCGGTGTTCCGTTAGCTCCTGGAAAAACGGAGGGCCCTGATACGTGTCTTTGTTTCTTGGGCATTGTTATTGACATGATGCGGTGGGAGTTTAGGTTGCCAAAGGAAAAGGTGGAAGGTCTTCGGGCCGAAGTGGCCAGGGCTTGTCGATTGAAAAAATTGTCTTTGCGTGAGGTGCAGTCACTGTTGGGGAAGCTTAATTTTGCGTGTCGTGTTTTGCCCATGGGGAGAGTTTTTTCCAGAAGGTTGGCTAGTGCCACTGCTGGTGTTCGGGCTCCTCATCATTTCATCAGATTGTCGGCAGAGGTGAGGGAGGATTTGGTGGTCTGGAATACGTTTTTGGCAGATTATAATGGGCGCTCCTTGATTATGGATGATTTGACGGACAGCGACACGTTGGAGTTGTTTACGGACGCCGCAGGTGGTATTGGTTTTGGAGCATATTTTCGGGGGCAGTGGTGTGCTGAACAATGGCCTGAGGCTTGGATTGCTGCAGGTTTGGTCAGGAATATTGCCTTGTTAGAGATTTTTCCTATCCTGGTGGCGGTCCATTTATGGAAAGAGGATTTTCGTGACAAGCATGTGCGCTTTAATTGTGATAACATGGGTGTTGTGTGTGCCATTAATGGGCTGGCGGCGGCATCACCCCCGGTGGTACGTGTTCTGAGGCAGTTGGTTTTAAAATGTTTAGCGCTAAATGCTCATGTAATGGCATCTCATGTGCCGGGTTCTCGAAATTCCATTGCTGATGCCCTTTCTCGTTCACAGTTAGACCGTTTTCGGTCCCTGGCCCCGGAAGCGGAGATCGTCAGCCTGAAATGCCCTCCGGAGCTTTGGCAGGTGGTATTCGAGACGCTGAGGGTTTGATTAGGTCGTCACTGGCTCCTAGGACTTGGGAGGCTTATCAGGCAGTGTGGTTGTCTTGGGAGAGTGTATTGGCGGCAGGGCATTTCGGTTCGAGTGCTCAGGATCAGGTGGGAGCGTTGTTATCCTGGTTAAGTGTGGGGGCATCTGAAGGATGGTCGGTTGCAAAGGTGTCCCGTACTCTGGTGGCCTTAGCATTTGGTTTTAAATTAAGAGGGCAGAGGGATCTGTCCAAGGTCTTTTTGGTAAAACAGGCGGTAAAGGGTTTTCGTAGGTGTTGTGGTCTCGGGGATGCTAGGCGGCCGGTTTCTTTTGCTTTGTTGGAACAATTGGGAGGGGTTTTACCTTCGGTTTGTTTGTCAGATTTTGAATGCTGTTTATTCATGTTGGCTTTTTCGTTTGCCTTTTTTGGGGCTCTTAGGCTGGGGGAGCTGGTGTCACCCAGTAAACATGTTTTGGGGGGCATTTTAGCGAAGGACGTGCTGTTGTCTTTCGATCGGGTGGAGTTTTGGTTACGTAAGTCAAAAACTGATCAGGAAGGTCGAGGTCGGAAGGTGGTTTTGGGCAAGGTCGCTAGTTCGGCAATGTGTCCGGTGAATTGTTTGGCTAGCTTTGTTAGCCTGGGTCCCAGTAGGGAGGGGGCTTTATTGTGTCATGCAGATGGCACCTTTTTGTCCAGATATCAATTTAAGGCGGTCTTCAGGAAGGCAGTGCAATTATTGGGATTGGACAATTCGTGTTTTGCGTCTCACTCTTTTCGGATTGGGGCGGCAACCGAGGCCGCATTGGGCGGTTTGGGGGCTGAGGACATTCGCCGTATTGGTCGGTGGCAGTCCAATAGGTACCGCAGTTATGTTCGGCCGCATCGGGTAACCGCAGAATGTTAATGCCTTAGTAACTGCTGGTACTTTTGTTTGTCGGTTTGCTGAAGTGTTCTTATTTTGTTGTTTCAGGGTCTTCGCCGGTATTGGTGTGGATCTTCGGCCACTCGTTCTTTCATCGGGGAGCTTTACGCGCCGACATGAGGAGAGAGGGTAGACAACTTGGTTTTGATCGAGCGGTGGCTGTGGTTCAGTGGCTTGGTTTCCGGGGAATGCTCTGGAACAGTGTTTTAAGGGAGGTGCACAACAGCGTGAGTTTGGACAGGGCACCAGATATTTTGGTTTTGCACGCCGGGGGGAATGATTTGGGGGTGCGGCCTTTCCGTGAGTTGGTTAGGGACATCAAACAGGATTTGTTGCGGCTGTGGGTGTTGTATCCCGGCCTGTTATTTGGTCGGAAATTGTGCCACATACTCGTTGGCGGAACATGCGGTCTTGTGTAAAAATTAACAAGGCCAGGGTGAAGGTGAATAGGGCGGTGTCGTCCTTTGTGTCCCGGAATGGGGGAGTAGCCGTTCGGCATTTCGAACTGGAGAAGGGTGAAGGTGGTTTTTGGTTAGCTGATGGCGTGCATTTGAATGCGGTCGGCAGTGATCTTTGGGCTTTAGGCCTACAAGAGGGTGTTGAAAGGGCCATGGCTTTTCGGTTTGGGGGGTCTCGGGCCTTTGAGGTGTTCATCGGCCCTCGTTGTGGCGGCTGGGGGGAGTCCTTGGAGTTGGTGGAAATTGGTTCGGGGGATCCGTTGGCATATGGGTCCCCTGTTTTTTCAGAGTTTAACAGGGTTCGGATCTGGTGAATTGTGGTGGGGACTTTCGGCTAGGATGGCCGAATCCCCGGGAAGTTATCGTGAACAGTTAAACCTTTGAGTTTATTGGTGCTCCCGAGCCAGGGTGGTAACGGCTGGGAGTAATTCTGTGTTTACTGTTATGTTCACAGTTATTGTTATGGGGTATTCGCCAGATTCTTTGTAGCTTCAAGGACTCCTCCTAGTAAAAGATTAATATTTACATTGTGTGTAATTATTATTTATTTGATGTGTTAAAATAAAAGGCTGCTGTGGCCAAGTTATTCCAAAAGTAATTATTGTCATGTGTTCTTTGTGTGAGTTGGAGTGTGGATGGGGGCAGGGGTGGAAAATTGGGGAGGTGGCGATAGGTGGGTTTTGGAGAGGAAAATGGGTTCACCCGGGATACCCAAAGTATCGACAATGCCATTGTCATGAGTAAACAAGTTCATATTGAAGTTAAGCTGGAGTGTGTCTCCTTTATTTCGGAACCGTCCGTGAGGAATACATCCCTGTATCGGGCAAGTTCAGATGGCCAGAGAGTCAGCACAGAGGTAACGCAGCAGAGAAATGTGAACTTTTGCTGGGAAGGGACCAGAGAGTCATCCAAGGATTGCTATTGGCCATGACGACCTCCCTGGCTCCCACTTCCTACATGTGTACAGTATATAATTGTATGGGAGCAGTGTGTGTACAGTATGTGATTTTATGACTGCAGAGTGTGTACAGTATATGATTGTATGGAAGCAGTATGTGTACAGTATTTGATTGTATGGGAGCAGAGTAAGTACAATATATGATTGTATGGGAGCAATGTATGTACAGTGTGCAATTCTATTGATACCGTGTGTGTACAGTATGTGATTGTATGGGAGCAGTGTGTGTACAGTATGTGATTGTATAGGTACAGTGTGGGTGAATGTGCGTAGTGTGTGTATAGTATGTGATTGTAAGGATGCAGTATACAGTACAGACCAAAAGTTTGGACACACCTTCTCATTTAAAAATGTTTCTGTATTTTCATGACTATGAAAATTGAAAATTCACACTGAAGGCATCAAAACTATGAATTAACACATGTGGAATTATATACGTAACAAAAAAGTGTGAAACAACTGAAAATATGTCTTATATTCTAGGTTCTTCAAAGTAGCCACCTTTTGCATTGATGACTGCTTTGCAAACTCTTGGCATTCTCTTGATGAGCTTCAAGAAGTAGTCACCGGAAATGGTTTTCACTTCACAGGTGTGCCCTGTCAGGTTTAATAAGTGGGATTTCTTGCCTTATAAATGAGGTTGGGACCATCAGTTGTGTTGAGCAGAAGTCTGGTGGATACACAGCTGATAGTCCTACTGAATAGACTGTTAGAATTTGTATTATGGCAAGAAAAAAGCAGCTAAGTAAAGAAAAACGAGTGACCATCTTTACTTTAAGAAATGAAGGTCAGTCAGTCGGAAAAATTGGGAAAACTTTGAAAATGTCCCCAAGTGCAGTTGCAAAAACCATCAAGCGCTACAAAGAAACTGGCTCACATGAGGACCGCCCCAGGAAAGGAAGACCAAGAGTCACCTCTGCTTCTGAGGATAAGTTTATCTGAGTCACCAGCCTCAGAAATCGCAGGTTAACAGCAGCTCAGATTAGAGACCAGGTCAATGCCACACAGAGTTATAGCAGCAGACACATCTCTACAACAACTGTTAAGAGGAGACTTTGTGCAGCAGGCCTTCATGGTAAAATAGCTGATAGGAAACCACTGCTAAGGACAGGCAACAAGCAGAAGAGACTTGTTTGGGCTAAAGAACACAAGGAATGGACATTAGACTAGTGGAAATCTGCATTTTGGTCTGATGAGTCTAAATTTGAGATCTTTGGTTCCAACCACCGTGTCTTTGTGTGACGCAGAAAAGGTGAACGGATGGACTCTACATGACTGGTTCCCACCGTGAAGCATGGAGGAGGTGGTGTGATGGTGTGGGGGTGCTTTGCTGATGACACTGTTGGGGATTTAATCAAAATTGAAGGCATCTTGAACCAGCATCCGGTTTGCGTTTAGTTGAACTATCATTTAGTTGTTAACAGGACAATGACCCCAAACACACCTCCAGGCTGTGTAAGGGCTATTTGACCAAGAAGGAGAGTGATGGGGTGCTACGCCAGATGACCTTGCCTCCACAGTCACCTGACCTGAACCCAATCGAGATGGTTTGGGGTGAGCTGGACCGCAGAGTGAAGGCAAAAGGGCCAACAAGTGCTAAGCATCTCTGGGAAGTCCTTCAAGATTGTTGGAAGACCATTTCCGGTGACTACCTTTTGAAGCTCAAGAGAATGCCAAGAGTGTGCAAAGCAGTCATCAAAGCAAAAGGTGGCTACTTTGAAGAACCTAGAATATAAGACATATTTTCAGTTGTTTCACACTTTTTTGTTAAGTATATAATTCCACATGTGTTAATTCATAGTTTTGAAGCCTTCAGTGTGAATTTACAATTTTCATAGTCATGAAAATACAGAAAAATCTTTAAAGGAGGTGTGTCCAAACTTTTGGTCTGTACTATATGTGCAGTGAGTAATTATATGGGTGCATTTTGCAGACCCCAACAGGCCATCTGCCCAAGAGGGAAAATGCCCTCTGGGCTGCAATGCTGAGCTTCATAGTGGGCCGCCAGATGTTTGTTTTTTTTACCACCGGCTCTTTAAGTGAAGACAGCGTGTGCGCACTCATGATTCTGCCAGGGTGCACACAGGGACTTTACCATTACTGACTCTGGCCACAAGTTAGGAAATCTTTTTGTGGGCAGAAATCGCACTCTTCCCTGTCCCCGCGTCTTCATGGAATCTACTACACATTGACATGTTTCATTTTCAGCTCATCAGGATCTGGGTCAGTCCGAATATGGAGCGTTTGTTACTGTATATAGAGCACTGAGCCTCCTATCATGTATATACAGCACTCAGCCTCCTTTAGTGTGTATACAGCACTCAGTCTCCTATCATGTATATGTAGGAGGATGGGCCGGAACTGTCTGGGCCGGAACTGTCGGGGCTGTCACCATTGTTGCTAGGGGAAGGACTTTCAAGCCAGAAGACGCCTTTGCACCTGACTGTTTTGGGCGGTTTTACATAAAAGAGACTGAGCGCGGGAGAACGGGCTTTTAGGAGCGTACCGGGCGTGTGCGACAAGAGAATGTTGACTCCCTCTCCGCTGATCGATGACAACCTACAGGACCACGTCACACCCTTCCATCCCCCGCACATACGGACTGTGTACCTCCAGAGACCCTTTCCCGGCTATCCTCTGACGCCAACAGTACTAAGCAGTCTGTACTGCTGACAACTGCTGACACACTACTCATTACTGATCCTTCGGTGCATCCTGTTTGTAGAGGGAGACTGCGGCCTCCGCTCCAGGACTTTGTTCACCAAATGGTGCAACTTCCTACCTCTGATAGCTGTCTTATCTTCTGCAATAGACTCTAATGGTATAAACTCCCTCTGCTTTCTGTCTCCTGCAATACATTCAAATGGTGAAACATCCTACCTCTGATAGCTGTCTCATCTGCTGCAATACACTCTAATGGTATAAACTCCCTCTGCTTGCTGTCTGCTGTCTGTCATCTGCCACTCTACCATCTAGCAACATATTTTAATGTGCCTGCTTAATGTTTGGTATAATTCATTGGTTGCATTGTACGATTTACTCACTCTTTGATGTATATCCATGACTGTGGCCACTCTAGATACTCTCAGGTGGAAGGTGTTATAGCATGTTGCCAGCCACAATGGGTTTGATCATTTAACCACCCCCTGGTGTGCTGGCCCCAGCTGCCAAATTATCCCCACCCTGGTCCCACAATATCTCTTCTGACCCAGCAGTCTGGACTATAAATTTAGAACCATCCTTAGGGGTGCACTGATGTGGGGGTGCATGCATCACAGAAGCAAAGCGTCATGAAGATAAGTGTCATGATACAGCAGTTATTCCATGGCAGTTAGTCAGGGCAGGAGTCAGGTAACCCACACTCTGCACTCCCATCTATCCATGTGCTTTATTCCTATCCTCCTATGTTCCCTTGCAATCCACATTCACCGCCCAATCCCCCCTCCACCACGACTCATATACATCAGCTCCTCTCTCCTTCCCTCTCCCATGTACTGCTCCCATGCACTTCTCACCTTCCTGAAAAACCTCAGCCCATCTTGCCCAAACACACTGCACAAAAAAACTTTATTCACTTCCAAAAACTACTTGCTTTTTATCTTCTTACTCCTACTGATTTCGGGGGACATCTCCCCCAACCCCTGTCCCCCATACCCCAACCGCTACCCTACCTCATATCAAAACCATACTAAACTTATTAATATTACTTGCACTCCCTCATCTCTCTCTTTCAATTGTGCCCTTTGTAATCCACGGTCTGTATGTAACAAGCTTCCATTCCTGCACAACTACTTTCTGAACAACTCTCTAAATCTATTGGCCTTCACTGAAACCTGGATCCAGGACTCTGACACTGTCTCCCCTGCTGCCATTTCCCATGGTGGCTTACAATTCTCCCATTCCCCAAGACCCACAAATAGACCTGGTGGTGGAGTCGGCATACTCTTGTCCCCACAATGCATGTTCCAGGTTATACCCCCAGTTCCATCACTCTCATTCCCTTCTTTTGAGGTCCACACCATCAGGCTCTTTCATCCCCTCTCCCTCAGATTAGCGGTCATATACCGGCCCCCAGGCTCGCCCAACCACTTCCTGGACCACTTCTCAGCCTGGCTGCCGCACTTCATGTCCTCAGAACTACCAAACCTTATCCTGGGAGACTTCAACATCCCCATTAACAGCCCCACTTCCACATCTGCATCCCAGCTTCTATCACTAACCACTAGGGTTGAGCGACTTTCATTTTTTTAAGATCAAGTCGGGTTTTGCGAAACCCGACTTTGTCCAAAGTCGAGTCGAGTGCAGTCGGCCGATTATCGCTAAAAGTCTGGGATCGACCAAAACACGAAACCCAATGCAAGTCAATGGGGAAGCATAGTCGGCAGTGAGTGGAGGCCAGGAAAACACCTACAGTGCCCATTTTAATGCCAAAAACATCCATTCTTGTTTCTGAAGCTTGTCAATCTTAATTAACTTTATAATAATAGTTGGGCATTGGAAATTGGGGGTCATTTGGCAAAAGTTGTGGTGGGTAGGGCTGGTTCAAGGTTTTAGTGGGCCCAGGAAAAGTGGACTACATCACGGCGGTGGAGCAGTGAGAGGTAAGTATTTCAACTTTGCAAGTGCTGTGATCCTGAGCAAGCAGGGAGGCCCACTCGTTCACATTGGCACTGGCACAGGGCCCCTCAAAGTATGGCGGTGTGTTTGCACGGCGGGGGCGCCTCCCACCGGCAGCGACACTTTTGCGTACTCTGAGGGGCGCTGTGCCTGTGACGTCGCCAACGAGTATGCCCCCCTACCTGTTGAAGAAACCTGCACTTTCATCTGCACCTTCCTGTTTGTCCCTGTGTAAGGTGGTATAGTATGCGGGAAGGGGAACCTGACTTTCAGCAGGGTCAGATTGTGGCTGTGTAGCGTGCAAGGGGAATGTAGTGGTCTGGGTCAAAATACCACAAGACTCATCTAGCACTGGCTGGGCAATGGGCAGGATGAGGAGGAAACACTGATATAGGCCCAAATAATAAAGTGGACTAAATGCAGTTCAAAATTGGTAACAGGACTAACCAGGCGGCATTGCTTAGTTCACTGGAGGACAACTGTAATGAGAGGCAGACACAGTTAGTAGGCCCAAATAATAAAGTGGGCAAAATAAAGTTCAAAATTGGTAACAGGAGTAAACAGGCGGCACTGCTTTGTTCAGTGGAGGAGAACAACTTTGAGCGGCAGACACCGTTAGTAGGCCCCCAACCACCAATATTTTTTAAAAAAGCAGTTAATGAGAGCCAGAAGGTTGAAGCTCAGATTTATTCAGTTGAGGACAACACTAGGGAGCGGCAGACACCGTTAGTAGGCCCCAACCACCAATTTTTTTTAAAAAAAGCACTTAATGAGAGCCAGAAGGTTGAAGCTCAGATTTATACAGCGGAGGACAACACCAGGGAGCGGCAGACACCGTTAGTAGGCCGCAACCACCAATTTTTTTTAAAAACAGCACTTAATGAGAGCCAGAAGGTTGAAGCTCAGATTTATACAGCGGAGGACAACACCAGGGAGCGGCAGACACCAATAGTAGTAGGCCGTAACCACTAGGGTTGAGCGACTTTCATTTTTTTAAGATCGAGTAGGGTTTTGGGAAACCCGATTTTGTCCAGAGTCGAGTCGAGTGCAGTCGGCCGATTATCGCTAAAAATCGGGGATCGACCGAAACACGAAACCCAATGCAAGTCAATGGGGAAGCATAGTCGGCAGTGAGTGGAGGCCAGGAAAACACCTACAGTGCCCATTTTAATGCCAAAAACATCCATTCTTGTTTCTGAAGCTTGCCAATCTTAATTAACTGTATAATAATAGTTGGGCATAGGGAATTGGGGGAAAGTTGTGGGGGGAGTAGGGCTGGCTCAAGTTTTTCGTGGGCCCAGGAAATGCGGACTACGTCACGGCGGTGTTGCAGGGAAAGGTAAGTATTTAAAAGTTGCAAGTGCTGTGATCCTGAGCAAGCAGGGGGGGCCCACTCGTTCGCATTGCCACTGGCACAGGGCCCCTCAAAGTACGGCGGTGTGTTTGCATGGCGGGGGCGCCTCCCACCAGCAGCGACACTTTTGCGTACTCTGAGGGGCCCTGTGCCAGTGACGTCGCCAACGAGTATGCCCCCCCACCTGATGAAGGAACCTGCACTTTCATCTGCACCTTCCTCTTTGTCCCTGTGTAAGGTGGTATAACATGCGGGAAGGGGAACCTTACTTTCAGCAGGGACAGATTCTGGCTGTGTAGAGTACAAGGGGAATGTAGTGGTCTAGGTCAATGTACCAGCAGACTCATTTAGCAGTGGCTGGGCAATGGGCAGGATGAGGAGGAAACAGATATAGGGCCAAAGAATAAAGTAGGCTACATGCAGTTCAAAATTGGTAACAGGACTAAACAGGCGGCATTGCTTTGTTCAGTGGAGTAGCAAACCCAAGAGCAGCAGACACTGTTTCAAGGGCCTAACCACACTAGTAGGCCAAATGCAGTTTAATATCTGATAGTATAGGGCGAAAGCCAGAATGTGGAAGCTCAGCTTTGTTCAGTTGAGGACAACACCAGGGAGGGGCAGACACCTTTAGTAGGCCGGAAAAGCCTATTGCATTTTTTAAAATGGTAATTTGGAGCAGAAGGTTGAAGCTCAGCTTTATTTAGTTGAGGGCAACACCAGGGAGGGGCAGAAGCCGTTAGTAGGCCCTAACCACCATTTTTTTTTTTTTTAAAACCACTTAATGAGAGCCGGAAGGTTGAAGCTCAGCTTTATTTAGTTGAGGACAACACCAGGGAGGGGCAGAAGCCGTTAGTAGGCCCTAACCACCATTTTTTTTTTAAAACCACTTAATGAGAGCCGGAAGGTTGAAGCTCAGCTTTATTTAGTTGAGGACAACACCAGGGAGGGGCAGAAGCCGTTAGTAGGCCCTAACCACCATTTTTTTTTTTTAAACCACATAATGAGAGCCGGAAGGTTGAAGCTCAGCTTTATTTAGTTGAGGACAACACCAGGGAGGGGCAGAAGCCGTTAGTAGGCCCTAACCACCATTTTTTTTTTTAAAACCACATAATGAGAGCCGGAAGGTTGAAGCTCAGCTTTATTTAGTTGAGGACAACACCAGGGAGGGGCAGAAGCCGTTAGTAGGCCCTAACCAAAGTTGAAGGCCAAATGCAGTTTAATTTCTGATACTATAGGCCGAAAGCCAGAAGGTGGAAGTTCCGATTTAGACAGTGGAGGACAATTTGAATTAGGGACTGCAGACAGACTTAGTAGGCTGTCCCCTGTGGACCATGCATCCACCACATTAACCCATTGCGCCGTAATGGACACGTAATCTTCCGTGGCCATGCCTACAGGTCCATGCGTCTGTTGTCAGGTGCACCTTTGTACTCACAGATTGCCAGAGTGCATGGACAATGCGGTCTTCTACATGCTGGTGGAGGGTTGGGATGGCTTTTCTCGCAAAAGAAGTGTCGACTGGTTAGCTTGTAGCGTGGTACAGCGTAGTCCATCATGGCCTTATTAATAGTAAATAAAATATATAACTAGGCTCTATGAACTTTTAAATAGGTTCCAGGGGTACACGGGCAGCATTGGTGTGGTCAGTGGAGGAGTATTGCAAGTAGGGGCTGCAGACAGGCTATCAAAGGCCTAAAATAACAAACAGTAGGCAGTCATGGCAGTTTTACATCGGTTACATGGATACACAGGCAGGCACTCCAGGCAGCATTGTGCTCAGTGGAGGAGTATTGCAAGTAGGGGCCGCAGACAGGCTATCAAAGGCCTAAAATAACAAACAGTAGGCAGTCATGGCAGTTTTACAGCGGTTACATGGATACACGGGCAGGCAGCTTGGTGGTGAGTGGAGGAGTATTTAAAGTATGGACCGCAGACAGGCTTCGAAGGCCTAACACAATAAAATGGGCTGGCTGTAGGCACTTTAAAATTGGTTCCAGGGGTACACGGGCAGCAGTGGTCTGGTCAGTGGAGGCCTAGTGGAAGTATGGACCGCAGACAGGCTTCGAAGGCCTAACACAATAAAATGGGCTGGCTGTAGGCACTTTAAAATTGGTTCCAGGGGTACACGGGCAGCAGTGGTCTGGTCAGTGGAGGACTAGTGGAAGGAGGGAGCGCAGAAAGGCTTCAAAGGCCTAAAATAACAAACAATAGGCTCATGGCAGTTTTACAGCGGTTACATGGATACACGGGCAGGCAGCTTGGTGGTCAGTGGAGGAGTAGGGACCGCAGACAGGCTATCAAAGGCCTAAAATAACAAACAATAGGCTCATGGCAGTTTTACAGCGGTTACATGGATACACGGGCAGGCAGCTTGGTGGTGAGTGGAGGAGTATTTAAAGTATGGACCGCAGACAGGCTTCGAAGGCCTAACACAATAAAATGGGCTGGCTGTAGGCACTTTAAAATTGGTTCCAGGGGTACACGGGCAGCAGTGGTCTGGTCAGTGGAGGCCTAGTGGAAGGAGGGACCGCAGACAGGCTTCGAAGGCCTAACACAATAAAATGGGCTGGCTGTAGGCACTTTAAAATTGGTTCCAGGGGTACACGGGCAGCAGTGGTCTGGTCAGTGGAGGCCTAGTGGAAGTATGGACCGCAGACAGGCTTCGAAGGCCTAACACAATAAAATGGGCTGGCTGTAGGCACTTTAAAATTGGTTCCAGGGGTACACGGGCAGCAGTGGTCTGGTCAGTGGAGGCCTAGTGGAAGTATGGACCGCAGACAGGCTTCGAAGGCCTAACACAATAAAATGGGCTGGCTGTAGGCACTTTAAAATTGGTTCCAGGGGTACACGGGCAGCAGTGGTCTGGTCAGTGGAGGACTAGTGGAAGTATGGACCGCAGACAGGCTTCGAAGGCCTAACACAATAAAATGGGCTGGCTGTAGGCACTTTAAAATTGGTTCCAGGGGTACACGGGCAGCAGTGGTCTGGTCAGTGGAGGACTAGTGGAAGGAGGGAGCGCAGAAAGGCTTCAAAGGCCTAAAATAACAAACAATAGGCTCATGGCAGTTTTACAGCGGTTACATGGATACACGGGCAGGCAGCTTGGTGGTCAGTGGAGGAGTAGGGACCGCAGACAGGCTATCAAAGGCCTAAAATAACAAACAATAGGCTCATGGCAGTTTTACAGCGGTTACATGGATACACGGGCAGGCAGCTTGGTGCTGAGTGGAGGAGTAGTGCAAGGAGTGTCTGTCCCAGTACTCCCAAAATATAAATAGATGTTAATGTCTCGCAAAACAACCAAAACAAAAAAAAAGATGGCATACTTAGGTACAGGGGTGGGCTCATCTGCTGTGTTTCTGACATAGTAATTTGGCAGTAACTATTTAATGGTGCCAATATAGGACACAGACACAGACTACTTTAAGTTGCATCATAGATGTCTACAAATTTGTATTGTCAGTGCCAGACATTGAATGATGTCAGCGAATAGACTAAAGATTGGTGGAGCTGTGCGACATAATTTTGCACGTAGTAGAGCCCAGTTTGAGCTGGGGTAGGGGGGAACTCTCTTGAGGCCGGCGGGACCGCCCCAGGGCCACTCATGTTACAACGGTGTGTCTGACGTTGGGTGCGCACCACCACCGCCAGAGACACTACATTGTACTATGAGGGACCCAGTAGCAATGCCGTCAACCAAAAGCGAGCACACCCACCTCTTCAGACAAACAGCAGTCTCACGGGTGCTTGCGCCAAGTCGCGATACCACGGCCCCGTGTGGGGAGTTTGGCCATTTAGGGAGGTGTAAACATGTCGTATGCTGTACAATCTGCAGCAGCAAATTAGACATTAGAAAAGTAATTCACAGGCAAGAGCTTTTCATAGGAAAGCTAGGTGTCGGCCGGGCAAGGTGGGGCAAAAGATTTTGAAATCCAGTTGTGGTTCATTTTAATGAATGTTAGATCGTCAACATTTTGGGTAGCCAGACGAGTCCTTTTTTCGGTTAATATTGACCCTGCAGCACTGAATACTCTTTCTGATAGGACACTTGCTGCCGGGCAAGCAAGCTCCTGCAATGCATATTCTGCCAATTCTGGCCAGGTGTCTAATTTGGAGGCCCAGTAATCAAATGGGAATGACGGTTGAGGGAGAACATCGATAAGGGATGAAAAATAGTTAGTAACCATACTGGACAAATGTTGTCTCCTGTCACTTTCAATTGATGCAGCAGTACCTGTCCTGTCTGCGGTCATAGCAAAATCACTCCACAACCTGGTCAGAAAACCCCTCTGTCCAACGCCACTTCTGATGTGTGCACCCCTAACACTCCTAGTCTGCTGCCCCCTGGAGCTCGTGTGAGAACGATCACGTGCGCTGTGTGCTGGGAATGCCTGAAGCAAACGGTCAACAAGAGTTGATTGTTTGGTTGCTAATATTAGTTCCAAGTTCTCATGTGGCATAATATTTTGCAATTTGCCTTTATAGCGTGGATCAAGGAGGCAGGCCAACCAGTAATCGTCATCGTTCATCATTTTCGTAATGCGTGTGTCCCTTTGTAGGATACGTAAGGCATAATCCGCCATGTGGGCCAAAGTTCCACTTGTCAAATCTCCGGTTGTGATTGGTTGAGGGGCAGTTGCAGGCAAATCTACGTCACTTGTGTCCCTCAAAAAACCAGAACCCGGCCGTGACACGCAACCAATTTCCTGTGCCCCCGTGAAAGTTTCCGCATTAAAAATATACTCATCCCCATCATCCTCCTCGTCCTCCACCTCCTCTTCGCCCGCTACCTCGTCCTGTACACTGCCCTGACCAGACAATGGCTGACTGTCATCAAGGCTTCCCTCTTCCTCTGGTGCAGACGCCTGCTCCTTTATGTGCGTCAAACTTTGCATCAGCAGACGCATTAGGGGGATGCTCATGCTTATTACGGCGTTGTCTGCACTAACCAGCCGTGTGCATTCCTCAAAACACTGAAGGACTTGACACATGTCTTGTATCTTCGACCACTGCACACCTGACAACTCCATGTCTGCCATCCTACTGCCTGCCCGTGTATCCTCCCACAAATAAATAACAGCACGCCTCTGTTCGCACAGTCTCTGAAGCATGTGCAGTGTTGAGTTCCACCTTGTTGCAACGTCTATGATTAGGCGATGCTGGGGAAGGTTCAAAGACCGCTGATAGGTCTGCATACGGCTGGCGTGTACAGGCGAACGTCGGATATGTGAGCAAAGTGCACGCACTTTGAGGAGCAGGTCGGAGAACCCAGGATAAGTTTTCAATAAGCACTGCACCACCAGGTTTAAGGTGTGAGCCAGGCAAGGAATGTGTTTCAGTTGGGAAAGGGAGATGGCAGCCATGAAATTCCTTCCGTTATCACTCACTACCTTGCCTGCCTCAAGATCTACTGTGCCCAGCCACGACTGCGTTTCTTGTTGCAAGAACTCGGACAGAACTTCCGCGGTGTGTCTGTTGTCGCCCAAACACTTCATAGCCAATACAGCCTGCTGACGCTTGGCAGTAGCTGGCCCATAATGGGACAACTGGTGTGCAACAGTGTCATCTGCCGATGGAGTGGTTGGCCGACTGCGTTCTGTGGAAGAGCTGTAGCTTCTGCAGGAGGACGAGGAGGAGGAGGAGGGGGTGCGAACGCCTACAGCCAACTGTTTCCTAGACCGTGGGCTAGGCACAACTGTCCCTAAATTGATGTCGCCTGTGGACCCTGCATCCACCACATTCACCCAGTGTGCCGTGATGGACACATAACGTCCCTGGCCATGCCTACTGGTCCATGCATCTGTAGTCAGGTGCACCTTTGTACTCACAGATTGCCTGAGTGCATGGACGATGCGCTGTTTAACATGCTGGTGCAGGGCTGGGATGGCTTTTCTGGAAAAAAAGTGTCGACTGGGTAGCTCGTATCGTGGTTCAGCGTACTCCATCAGGGCTTTGAAAGCTTCGCTTTCAACTAACCGGTAGGGCATCATCTCTAACGAGATTAGTCTAGCTATGTGGGCGTTAAAACCCTGTGTACGCGGATGCGAGGATAAGTACTTCCTTTTTCTAACCAGAGTCTCATGTAGGGTGAGCTGGACTGGAGAGCTGTAGATCGTGGAACTTTCGGGTGTGCCGGTGGACATGGCAGACTGAGAGACGGTTGGAGACGGTATTGTTTCCGCCGGTGCCCTACATGCAATATTTCCTCCTACAAAACTGGTGATTCCCTGACCCTGACTGCTTTTGGCTGGCAAAGAAACCTGCACAGATACTGCCGGTGGTGCGGAAAATGGTGGCCTTACAGTGACGGAAGGGATGTTGCGTTGCTGACTAGCTTCATTGGCCGAGGGTGCTACAACCTTGAGGGACGTTTGGTAGTTAGTCCAGGCTTGAGAATGCATGGTGGTTAAGTGTCTATGCATGCAACTAGTATTTAGACTTTTCAGATTCTGACCTCTGCTTAAGCTAGTTGAACATTTTTGACAGATGACTTTGCGCTGATCAGTTGGATGTTGTTTAAAAAAATGCCAGACTGCACTCTTCCTAGACTCTGATCCCTTTTCAGGGATTGCAGACTGAGCTTTAACCGGATGGCAACGCTGTGCTCCAACAGGTTTTGGCTTTGACACGCGTTTTGGTCCAGATACGGGCCCGGCAGATGGAACCTGTTGCGATGTTGATGCCTGCTGCGGCCCCTCCTCCACCTCCGCTTCTGAACTACTGCCGCCTGCACCCTGTTCCCCCAATGGCTGCCAATCGGGGTCAATAACTGGGTCATCTATTACCTCCTCTTCGAGCTCGTGTGCAACTTCGTCTGTGTCACTGTGTCGGTCGGTGGTATAGCGTTCGTGGCGGGGCAACATAGTCTCATCAGGGTCTGATTGTGGATCTGTACCCTGAGAGGGCAATGTGGTGGTCTGAGTCAAAGGAGCAGCATAGTACTCTGGCTGTGGCTGTGCATCAGTGCACTCCATGTCAGAATATACTTGTAATGGGCATGGCCTGTTAAATGTTTCACTTTCTAAGCCAGGGACGGTATGTGTAAAGAGCTCCATGGAGTGACCCGTTGTGTCGCCTGCTGCATCCTTCTCTCTTGTTGTAGTTTTTGCTGAGGAGGACAAGGAAGCGACTTGTCCCTGACCGTGAACATCCACAAGCGACGCGCTGCTTTTACATTTACCAGTTTCGGAAGAGGAGGCAAAAGAGCTAGAGGCTGAGTCTGCAATGTAAGCCAAAACTTGCTGTTGCTGCTCCGCCTTTAAAAGCGGTTTTCCTACTCCCAGAAAAGAGAGCGTTCGAGGCCTTGTGTAGCCTGACGACGAAACTGGCTCCACAGCTCCAGACTTAGGTGGAATATTTTTATCCCCACGACCACCTGATGCTCCACTACCACTACCATCATTACCAGCTGACAATGAACGCCCACGACGACCTCTTGCACCAGACTTCCTCATTGTTTTAAAATCTTAACCAAAGTAACTTTATTTGTTGCTATCAAACAACTTACACGGTGAGCTATAACTTCAGTATGATTTCAATATCCCTTAACAGGTTGGTGAGACCACAAGGAAAATCAGGCACAATGTTACACACTCTGTTTTCTGTGGCACAAAATCACAGAGATGACACACACGCAGGACTGTCACTCAAGCACTAATGTCAATATTAATCTCCCACCTAATTTATTTATTTTTTTTTCTCAGGGAGACTTTAGAAACCAAATAATATTAAAAAAAAAAAAAAAAAAGGCTTTCTATGGCCCACAATTAGAGAGAGAGAGGTGGCACAACCAGGAGTCAAGACTGGCGCACAAGCTGAAAGGGCAATATTACTCTCCCACTGTTTTTTATGTTTTTTTTGTTTTTTTCAGGGAGACTTTAGAAACCAAATAATATTAAAAAAAACAAAAAAAAAAAAAGGCTTTCTATGGCCCACTGAATGAGAGGGAGAGAGGTGGCACACCCAGGAGTCAAGACTGGCACACAAGCTGAAAGGGCAATATTACTCTCCCACTGTTTTTTTATGTATTTTTTGTTTTTTCAGGGAGACTTTAGAAACCCAATAATATTTAAAAAAAAAAATAAATAGGCTTTCTATGGCCCACTGAATGAGAGGGAGAGAGGTGGCACACCCAGGAGTCAAGACTGGCACACAAGCTGAAAGGGCAATATTACTCTCCCACTGTTTTTTTAGGTTTTTTTTTTTTTTTCAGGGAGAATTAGAAACCAAATAATATTAAAAAAAAAAAAAAAAATAGGCTTTCTATGGCCCACTGAATGAAAGGGAGAGAGGTGGCACACCCAGGAGTCAAGACTGGCACACAAGCTGAAAGGGCAATATTACTCTCCCACTGTTTTTTTATGTATTTTTTGTTTTTTTCAGGGAGACTTTAGAAACCCAATAATATTTAAAAAAAAAAATAAATAGGCTTTCTATGGCCCACTGAATGAGAGGGAGAGAGGTGGCACACCCAGGAGTCAAGACTGGCACACAAGCTGAAAGGGCAATATTACTCTCCCACTGTTTTTTTAGGTTTTTTTTTTTTTTCAGGGAGACTTTTGAAACCAAATAATATTAAAAAAAAAAAAAAAAAAAAAATATAGGCTTGCTATAGCCCACTGAATGAGAGATAGCGCACACACAGCAGTGGCACACAAGCCCTGACTGAGGCCAATATTTTTCTCCCACTGATTGATGTAGTGTTTCTGTGTTGAGGTAGATTTTAGAACACAAATCACGGAAAAAATAAATAGGCTTTCTATGGCCCACTCAGTGAGAGATGGCACACACAGGGATGGCACTGTAGCAGAAATGCCAATCTTAATCTCCCACAAAAAAAAAAAAAAAAAAAAAAAAAAAACTGTCCTACAATTACTATCTCCCTGCAGTAATGTAAGCCAGGTATGGCAGGCAGCAATAGGAGTGGACTGATGCACAAATTAAATAAAAAGTGTGGACAAACAAAAAAGATAGCTGTGCAGAAAGGAAGGAACAAGAGGATATGTGCTTTGAAAAAAGCAGTTGGTTTCCACAGTGGCGTACACACAGCAATACAGCTATCACGGAGCCTTCTAGGGCAGCCCAATGAGCTACAGCGCTGAGGGGAAAAAAAAAAAAAAATAGCTTCCACTGTTCCTGCACACCGAAGGTGGTGTTGGACAGTGGAAATCGCTGCAGCACAAGCGGTTTGGTGGTTAGTGGACCCTGCCTAACGCTCTCCCTGCTTCTGATGAAGCGGCAGCAACCTGTCCCTAAGCTCAGATCAGCAGCAGTAAGATGGCGGTCGGCGGGAACGCCCCTTTATAGCCCCTGTGACGCCGCAGACAGCAAGCCAATCACTGCAATGCCCTTCTCTAAGATGGTGGGGACCAGGATCTATGTCATCACGCTGCCCACACTCTGCGTTCACCTTCATTGGCTGAGAAATGGCGCTTTTCGCGTCATTGAAACGCGACTTTGGCGCGAAAGTCGCGTACCGCATGGCCGACAAGCACAGGGGTCGGATCGGGTTTCATGAGACGCCGACTTAGCCAAAAGTCGGCGACTTTTGAAAATGATCGACCCGTTTCGCTCAACCCTAGTAACCACCAATTTTAAAAAAAACAGCACTTAATGAGAGCCAGAAGGTTGAAGCTCAGATTTATACAGTGGAGGACAACACCAGGGAGCGGCAGACACCGTTAGTAGGCCGTAACCACCAATTTTTAAAAAACAGCACTTAATGAGAGCCAGAAGGTTGAAGCTCAGATTTATACAGCGGAGGACAACACCAGGGAGCGGCAGACACTGTTAGTAGGCCCCAACCACCAATTTTTTTTAAAAAAGCACTTAATGAGAGCCAGAAGGTTGAAGCTCAGATTTATTCAGTTGAGGACAACACCAGGGAGCGTCAGACACCGTTAGTAGGCCCCAACCACAATTTTTTTTAAAAAAGCACTTAATGAGAGCCAGAAGGTTGAAGCTCAGATTTATTCAGTTGAGGACAACACCAGGGAGCGGCAGACACCGTTAGTAGGCCGTAACCACCAATTTTTTTTAAAAAAGCACTTAATGAGAGCCAGAAGGTTGAAGCTCAGATTTAGACAGTGGAGGACAATTTGAATTAGGGACTGCAGACAGACTTAGTAGGCTGTCCCCTGTGGACCATGCATCCACCACATTAACCCATTGCGCCGTAATGGACACGTAACCTGGCCGTGGCCATGCCTACGGGTCCATGCGTCTGTTGTCAGGTGCACCTTTGTACTCACAGATTGCCAGAGTGCATGGACAATGCGGTCTTTTACATGCTGGTGGAGGGTTGGGATGGCTTTTCTCGCAAAAGAAGTGTCGACTGGTTAGCTTGTACCGTGGTACAGCGTAGTCCATCATGGCTTTATTAATATTAAATAAAATATATAAATAGGCTCAATGCAGTTTTAAATAGGTTACATGGATACACAGGCAGCATTGTGGTCAGTGGAGGAGGATTGCAAGGAGGGACCGCAGACAGGCTTACTAAGCCTAAAATAACTAAAAATAGGCTCAAGGCAGTTTTAAATAGGTTCCATGGGTACACAGGCAGCATTGTGGTCAGTGGAGGATTGCAAGGAGGGACCGCAGACAGGCTTACTAGGCCTAAAATAACTAAAAATAGGCTCAAGGCAGTTTTAAATAGGTTACATGGGTACACAGGCAGCATTGTGGTCAGTGGAGGAGGATTGCAAGGAGGGACCGTAGACAGGCTTACTAGGCCTAAAATAACTAAAAATAGGCTCAAGGCAGTTTTAAATAGGTTACATGGGTACACAGGCAGCATTGTGGTCAGTGGAGGATTGCAAGGAGGGACCGCAGACAGGCTTACTAGGCCTAAAATAACTAAAAATAGGCTCAAGGCAGTTTTAAATAGGTTACATGGGTACACAGGCAGCATTGTGGTCAGTGGAGGAGGATTGCAAGGAGGGACTGCAGACAGGCTTACTAGGCCTAAAATAACTAAAAATAGGCTCAAGGCAGTTTTAAATAGGTTACATGGGTACACAGGCAGCATTGTGGTCAGTGGAGGAGGATTGCAAGGAGGGACCGCAGACAGGCTTACTAGGCCTAAAATAACTAAAAATAGGCTCAAGGCAGTTTTAAATAGGTTACATGGGTACACAGGCAGCATTGTGGTCAGTGGAGGAGGATTGCAAGGAGGGACCGCAGACAGGCTTACTAGGCCTAAAATAACTAAAAATAGGCTCAAGGCAGTTTTAAATAGGTTACATGGGTACACAGGCAGCATTGTGGTCAGTGGAGGAGGATTGCAAGGAGGGACCGCAGACAGGCTTACTAGGCCTAAAATAACTAAAAATAGGCTCAAGGCAGTTTTAAATAGGTTACATGGGTACACAGGCAGCATTGTGGTCAGTGGAGCAGGATTGCAAGGAGGGACTGCAGATAGGCTTACTAGGCCTAAAATAACTAAAAATAGGCTCAAGGCAGTTTTAAATAGGTTACATGGGTACACAGGCAGCATTGTGGTCAGTGGAGGAGGATTGCAAGGAGGGACCGCAGACAGGCTTACTAGGCCTAAAATAACTAAAAATAGGCTCAAGGCAGTTTTAAATAGGTTACATGGGTACACAGGCAGCATTGTGGTCAGTGGAGGAGGATTGCAAGGAGGGACCGCAGACAGGCTTACTAGGCCTAAAATAACTAAAAATAGGCTCAAGGCAGTTTTAAATAGGTTACATGGGTACACAGGCAGCATTGTGGTCAGTGGAGGAGGATTGCAAGGAGGGACCGCAGACAGGCTTACTAGGCCTAAAATAACTAAAAATAGGCTCAAGGCAGTTTTAAATAGGTTACATGGGTACACAGGCAGCATTGTGGTCAGTGGAGGAGGATTGCAAGGAGGGACCGCAGACAGGCTTACTAGGCCTAAAATAACTAAAAATAGGCTCAAGGCAGTTTTAAATAGGTTACATGGGTACACAGGCAGCATTGTGGTCAGTGGAGGAGGATTGCAAGGAGGGACCGCAGACAGGCTTACTAGGCCTAAAATAACTAAAAATAGGCTCAAGGCAGTTTTAAATAGGTTACATGGGTACACAGGCAGCATTGTGGTCAGTGGAGGAGGATTGCAAGGAGGGACCGCAGACAGGCTTACTAGGCCTAAAATAACTAAAAATAGGCTCAAGGCAGTTTTAAATAGGTTACATGGGTACACAGGCAGCATTGTGGTCAGTGGAGGAGGATTGCAAGGAGGGACCGCAGACAGGCTTACTAGGCCTAAAATAACTAAAAATAGGCTCAAGGCAGTTTTAAATAGGTTACATGGGTACACAGGCAGCATTGTGGTCAGTGGAGGAGGATTGCAAGGAGGGACCGCAGACAGGCTTACTAGGCCTAAAATAACTAAAAATAGGCTCAAGGCAGTTTTAAATAGGTTACATGGGTACACAGGCAGCATTGTGGTCAGTGGAGGAGGATTGCAAGGAGGGACCGCAGACAGGCTTACTAGGCCTAAAATAACTAAAAATAGGCTCAAGGCAGTTTTAAATAGGTTACATGGGTACACAGGCAGCATTGTGGTCAGTGGAGGAGGATTGCAAGGAGGGACCGCAGACAGGCTTACTAGGCCTAAAATAACTAAAAATAGGCTCAAGGCAGTTTTAAATAGGTTACATGGGTACACAGGCAGCATTGTGGTCAGTGGAGGAGGATTGCAAGGAGGGACCGCAGACAGGCTTACTAGGCCTAAAATAACTAAAAATAGGCTCAAGGCAGTTTTAAATAGGTTACATGGGTACACAGGCAGCATTGTGGTCAGTGGAGGAGGATTGCAAGGAGGGACCGCAGACAGGCTTACTAGGCCTAAAATAACTAAAAATAGGCTCAAGGCAGTTTTAAATAGGTTACATGGGTACACAGGCAGCATTGTGGTCAGTGGAGGAGGATTGCAAGGAGGGACCGCAGACAGGCTTACTAGGCCTAAAATAACTAAAAATAGGCTCAAGGCAGTTTTAAATAGGTTATATGGATACACAGGCAGCATTGTGGTCAGTGGAGGAGGATTGCAAGGAGGGACCGCAGACAGTCTTACTAGGCCTAAAATAACTAAAAATAGGCTCAAGGCACTTAGAGTTATCTCGCAGGGGTACACAGGCAGCATTGGTGTGGTCAGCGGAGGATGATTGCAAGGAGTGTCTGACACAGTTAGTACTCACAAAAAAAAAAAGATGTTAATGTCTCGCAAAACAACAAAAAAAACAACAAAAAAAGTATGGCATACATAGGTACAGGGGTGTGCTCATCTGCTGAGTTTCTGACATAGTAATTTGGCAGTAAGTATTTACTGGTGCCAATATAGGACACTGACCCAGACTACTTTAACTAGCATCATAGATGTCAACAAATTGGTATTGTCAGTGCCAGGCATTGAATGATGTCAGCGCATAGACTAAACATTGGTGGAGCTGTGATAGATAATTTTGCACGTGGTAGAGCACAGTTTGAGCTGGGGGGGTGAACTCTCTTGTGGCCGGCGGTACCGTCCCAGGGCCCCTCATGTTACAACGGTGTGTCTGACGTTGGGTGCGCGCCACCACCGCCAGAGACACTTTATTGTACTATGAGGGACCCAGTGGCAGTGCCGTCGACCAAAAGCGGGCACACCCACTTCTTCAGACAAACGGCACTCTAACGGGTGCTTGCGCCAAGTGGCGAGACCACGGCCCCGTGGGGGGAGTTTTCCCATTGAGGGAGGTGTAAACATGTCGTATGCTGGACAAACAGCTGCTGCAAATTAAGAGATTGGAACACTCAGTAAGACCAGTCCACAAGCAAGACCTTTTTATAGGAAAGCTAGGTGTCAGCCGGGAAAGGTGGGGCAAAATAATTTGAAATCCAGGAGTGGTTCATTTTAATGAAGGTTAGATCATCCACATTTTGGGTAGCCAGACGAGTCCTTTTTTCGGTTAATATTGAACCAGCAGCACTGAATACTCTTTCTGATAGCACACTAGCTGCTGGGCAAGCAAGCTCCTGCAATGCAAATTCTGCCAATTCAGGCCAGGTGTCTAATTTGGATGCCCAGTAATCAAATGGGAATGACGGTTGAGGGAGAACATCGATAAGGGATGAAAAATAGTTAGTAACCATACTGGACAAATGTTGTCTCCTGTCACTTTGAATAGATGCTGCAGTACCTGTCCTGTCTGCGGTCATTGCAAAATCACTCCACAACCTGGTCAGAAAACCCCTCTGTCCAACGCCACTTCTGATTTGTGCACCTCTAACACCTCTGCCCTGTAGCCCCCTGCAGCTCGTGTGAGAACCATCACCGGCACTGTGTGCTGGGAATGCCTGAATCAAACGGTCTACAAGAGTAGCTTGTTTGGTTGCTAATATTTGTTCGAGGTTCTCATGTGGCATAATATTTTGCAATTTGCCTTTATAGCGAGGGTCAAGGATGCAGGCCAACCAGTAATCGTCATCGCTCATCATTTTAATAATGCGTGGGTCCCTTTTGAGGATACGTAAGGCATAATCCACCATGTGGGCCAAAGTTCCCGTTGTCAAATCTGCGGTTGTGCTGGTTTGAGGGGCAGTTACAGGCAAATCTACGTCACTTGTCTCCCTTAAAAAAACAGAACCCGGCCTTGCAACGCCACTAATTTCTGTTGGGCCAGGAGAAGCTTCCTCATTAAAAAAGTACTCATCCCCATCATCCTCCTCGTCCTCCTCCTCCTCTTCGCCCACTACCGCATCCTCTACACGGCCCTGACCAGACAATGGCTGACTGTCATCAAGGCTTTCCTCTTCCTCGGCTGCAGACGCCTGCTCCTTTATGTGCGTCAAACTTTGCATCAGCAGACGCATTAGGGGGATGCTCATGCTTATTATGGCATTGTCTGCACTATCCAGCCGTGTGCATTCCTCAAAACACTGAAGGACTTGACACAGGTCTTGTAGCTTCGACCACTGCACACCTGACAACTCCATGTCTGCCATCCAACTGCCTGCCCGTGTATGTGTATCCTCCCACAAAAAAATAACAGCACACCTCTGTTCGCACAATCTCTGAAGCATGTGCAGTGTGGAGTTCCACCTTGTTGCAACTTTGATGATTAGACGATGCTGGGGAAGGTTCAAAGACCGCTGATAGTTCTGCATACGGCTGGAGTGTACGGGCGAACGGCGGATATGCGAGCAAAGTCTGCGCACTTTGAGGAGCAGGTCGGGTAACCCCGGATAACTTTTCAGGAAGCACTGCACCACCAGGTTTAAGGTGTGAGCCAGGCAAGGAATGTGTTTCAGTTGGGAAAAGGCTATGGCAGCCATGAAATTCCTTCCGTTATCACTCACTTCCTTGCCTGCCTCAAGATGTACAGTGCCCAGCCATGACTGAGTTTCTTTCTGCAGGAACTCGGACAGAACTTCCGCGGTGTGTCTGTTGTCGCCCAAACACTTCATTGCCAATACAGCCTGCTGACACTTGCCACTAGCTGTCCCATAATGGCACACCTGGTGTGCAACAGTGGCAGCTGTGGATGGAGTGGATGTGCGACTGCGGTCTGGGGACGAGCTCTCGCTTCTGCAGGAGGACGAGGAAGAGGAGGGGGGGGGGGCGAACGCCTACAGCCAACTCTTTCCTTGACCGTGGGCTAGGCAGAACTGTCCCAATATTGCTGTCCCCTGTGGACCCTGCATCCACCACATTCACCCAGTGTGCCGTGATGGACACGTAACGTCCCTGGCCATGCCTACTGGTCCATGCATCTGTTGTCAGGTGCACCTTTGTAGTCACAGACTGCCTGAGTGCATGGACGATGCGGTCTTTAACATGCTGTTGGAGGGCTGGGATGGCTTTTCTAGAAAAGAAGTGTCGACTGGGTAGCTCGTAGCGTGGTACAGCGTAGTCCATCAGCGCTTTGAAAGCTTCGCTTTCAACTAACCGGTAGGGCATCATCTCGATTAGTCTAGCAATGTGGGCGTTCAAACCCTGTGTACGCGGATGCGAGGATGAGTACTTCCTTTTCCTAACAAGAGTCTCATGTAGTGTGAGCTGGACTGGAGAGCTGGAGATCGTGGAACTAGCGGTGGTGCCGGTGGACATGGCAGACTGAGAGAGGGTTGGAGATGGTATTCTTGCCGGTGCCCTACATGTAGTGTTTCCTACTACGAACCTAGTGATTCCCTGACTGCTTTGGCCTGGAGACAAAAGCTGCACAGATACTGCAGGTGTTGCGGGAAATGGTGGGCTTACAGTGAGGAAAGGCATGTAGCGTTGCTGACTAGCTTCATTGGCCGAGGGTGCTGCAACCTTTAGGCACGTTTGGTAGTTAGTCCAGGCTTGCAAATGCATGGTGGATAAATGTCTATGCATGCAACTTGTATTTAGACTTTTAAGATTCTGACCTCTGCTTAAGGTAGTTGAACATTTTTGACAGATGACTTTGCGCTGATCATTTGGATGTTGTTTAAAAAAATGCCAGACTGCACTCTTTCTACTATCGGATACCTTTTCAGGCATGGCAGACTGAGCTTCTTTAACCGGATGGCCACGCTGTCCTCCAACTGGTTTTGGTTTTGCCACGCTTTTTTGGCCAGATACGGGCCCGGCAGATGGAACCTGTTGTGATGTTGATGCCTGCTGCAGCTCCTCCTCCTCCACTTCAGAACTACTGCCGCCTGCACCCTGTTCCCCCAATGGCTGCCAATCGGGGTCAACAACTGGGTCATCTATGACCTCCTCTTCTATCTCGTGTGCAACTTCGTCTGTGTCACCGTGTAAGCCGGTGGTAGAGCGTTCGTGACGGGGCACCATAGTCTCAGCTGGGTTTGATTCTGGCTCAGTACACTGCGAGGGCAATGTTCTGGTCTGAGTCAAAGGAACAGCATAGTAATCTGGCTGTGGCTGTGCATCAGTGCACTCCATGTCCGATTCAACTTCTAATGGGCATGGCCTGTTAACTGTTTCACTGTCTAACCCAGGAACGGTATGTGTAAAGAGCTCCATGGAGTAACCCGTTGTGTCTCCTGACGCATCCTTCTCTCTTGTTCTGGGTGAAGAAGACAAGGAAGCGACTTGTCCCTGACCGTGAACATCGACTAATGACGCGCTGCTATTACATTTTGCACTTTCAGAAGAGGAGGCCAAAGAGCTAGAGGCTGAGTCAGCAAGGAAAGCCAAAACTTGTTCTTGCTGCTCCGGCTTTAAAAGCGGTTTTCCTACTCCCAGAAAAGGGAGCGTTCGAGGCCTTGTGTAGCCAGACGACGAACCTGGCTCAACAACTCGAGACTTAGGTGCTGTACTGCTTTTACCATGACCACCTGATGCTCCACCACCACTACCATCATTACCAGCTGACAATGACCGCCCACGGCCACGACCTCTTCCACCAGACTTCCTCATTGTTTGCAAAACGTAACCAAAGTAACAGTATCTGTTACTGTAAAACAACTTATAAGGTGAACTCTAACTTCCGTAGGATTTATATATACCTTTATAGGTGGCTGACACTGAAAGGAAAATCAGGCCCAATGTTACACACTAGGTTTCCTGTGCCCCAATAATTTGAGACAGATGGCACACACACGACCGGCACTCAAGCAGAAATGCCAATCTTAATCTCCCACTATTTTTTGTTTTCAGGGAGAATTTTAAAAAAAATTAACAGTATGACACACTAGGTTTTCTGTGCCCCAATAATTTGAGACAGATGGCACACACACGACCGGCACTCAAGCAGAAATGCCAATCTTAATCTCCCACTGAGATTAAAATGGCCCAGTATTACACACTGGTTTTCGGTGGCACACAATGAGAGACAGATGCCACACACAGCAATGGCACAGAGGCAGACTTGCCAATCTTTATCTCCCACTATTTATTTATTTTTAACAGGGAGAATTTACAAAAAAAAAAAATGGCCCAGTATTACACACTGGTTTTCGGTGGCACACAATGAGAGACAGATGCCACACACAGCAATGGCACAGAGGAAGACTTGCCAATCTTTATCTCCCACTATTTATTTTTTTTTTACAGGGAGAATTTACAAAAAAAAAAAATGGCCCAGTATTACACACTGGTTTTCGGTGGCACACAATGAGAGACAGATGCCACACACAGCAATGGCACAGAGGCAGACTTGCCAATCTTTATCTCCCACTATTTATTTATTTTTTTACAGGGAGAATTTGCAAAAAAAAAAATGGCCCAGTATTACACACTGGTTTTCTGTGGCACACAATGAGAGACAGATGCCACACACAGCAATGGCACAGAGGCAGACTTGCCAATCTTTATCTCCCACTATTTATTTATTTTTTTACAGGGAGAATTTACAAAAAAAAAAAATGGCCCAGTATTACACACTGGTTTTCTGTGGCACACAATGAGAGACAGATGCCACACACAGCAATGGCACAGAGGCAGACTTGCCAATCTTTATCTCCCACTATTTATTTTTTTTTTACAGGGAGAATTTACAAAAAAAAAAATGGCCCAGTATTACACACTGGTTTTCGTTGGCACACAATGAGAGACAGATGCCACACACAGCAATGGTACAGAGGCAGACTTGCCAATCTTTATCTCCCACTATTTATTTTTTTTTAACAGGGAGAATTTACAAAAAAAAAATGGCCCAGTATTACGCACTGGTTTTCTGTGGCACACAATGAGAGACAGATGCCACACACAGCAATGGCACAGAGGCAGACTTGCCAATCTTTATCTCCCACTATTTATTTTTTTTTTTACAGGGAGAATTTACAAAAAAAAAAAAATGGCCCAGTATTACACACTGGTTTTCGGTGGCACACAATGAGAGACAGATGCCACACACAGCAATGGCACAGAGGCAGACTTGCCAATCTTTATCTCCCACTATTTTTTTTTTTTTTTACAGGGAGAATTTACAAAAAAAAAAAAATGGCCCAGTATTACAC